>NC_142477.1:56505026-56656541 GCF_049115385.1 Moschus berezovskii | reverse complement strand
ACCTCCAGCACCTGTGTGCTAACGCCAGGATTCACGCTGTCTCGCCAGGCTGAACCACAAGTTTCCATCACATAACCCTTATTTAACAGTACCTCTCAGAGGACAGCTCTTTGGAATATCAATGTGGGAAACGCTGAATTAGACAGACAAGATGATAAAGTAATGGAAACTTTGCCTTTTAAGCTGTACTGGAACTTTTTCAAGCACAGAGGATAAACTTTGTGTAAAGTGGTTTAAAAGAAGATTTAGTTACTAAGATACCAGTTGGACATTTGAAGAACGAGACGGTCAATACTGACTGAACATTGACGTTGTGCCAGGCATTATGCTAAGCAATGCGGGTGCAATAGTGAACTCACTCCCTTGCAGCACCTAAAGCCTAGTGGAAAGGCTTATCTGCAGATCTCTTCAGATCAAGGCAATAGGAGCTAAGAGAGACACTGCTACACACAGGCAGTGGGGACAAGGAAAAGAGACATCCAGCTCAAAACTGCCAGGAAAAGGAAGACAGGAGCACGGCCTCACAGGGCATGAAGGACACACTCAAAGGCAGAACAGCAGTGTTCTAGGCAATGATCCCAGAGTGCAGGAGGTATAAAGTTGTGAAGCTTTAAATGTCAATTCAGTCTTTAGGCCTACCAGTATTTTACCTTTAGCTGCCCTTCCACGTAATAATACAAACAGAAACACACATACACACATGCACACAATCTGCAAGTAATGTAACAAAGATAATATTTATGTAAAATTATGCAATCTACTCTAGAACTCAGGGCAACTGGATATCCATCTAGACTTCGTCTTTTAAAATTATGGAAAGTTGCTTCACCATTTATCACTTTAGTTTTTGAAAGATAAATAAAATGAAGGGATACTGCCTGGCTTTTTCTCCAGAGAGGATTTTTAATTTTAAATAATAGATATAACCTTTCCTTGAATTTATAAAAAAGATGCTATATACATATTTTGTCAAAATAGAATTATTGTAGAATCATTTGTATGAATCAGATATTATGTCTTGAGTTCTGTTTTCCTACTTTCCTGTCTTTTGCCTAGCAGGACATATTTTATTCTCTTCTTACAGTTCCCTTTGTAGATGTGGTTGGGTGCATTCAGGTTGATATGTCTGTAGACAACAGTTCCCTTTTTAATCATAGTGGTTATGGTTAGGTTTTCTTTCTATCATGTGGTTCGGGTAGCAGAGGGCCTGGTAAGTTATTTGTTCTCTAGTGTCACTTGGACTAAATAGTTTATCTAAATAAATTTTATTCTATTACTTGATGATTAACAACCAATAAACTGTGATTCAAATTTCTAGCCATTTCTTTTGTGTAGTTAATATCTACTTATTTTAACCATGTGCTTTTTCAGGTGCTTAAACTGAGCAGTATCAGTGACAATAGACATGGACAAATGTTTGTGTAGGTGGATTTTATTTGAAGGCATGCTTGACTAAAAAACATTTTCCTGGACATTCTCTGTAAGGAGCCCTTGAACTCCATGCTACTGGTTAAAAGCATTATGGAAACATACATTTTAGCATAAGGCATTATGTTGCATCGGAAAGGTAATAATATACTTATTAGCTAGCAAATTCATTAATACTGATTGGTTTATGGGATTAGCCACAAAGCAACTAGAATTTTAATGGAATGAGTCAACTCATAAAGTTTCACTGTGGGGACCAAGGAGTTAAGAAAACTTTAAAATGAGGAAATTGAGCAGTTGAAGGTAAGGAGAGAAGGCATGAATAAGAGGAAGTCAAAACAAAACCACTGTTGCTTTAGCTATGCTTAATGTCGATCCTGTTAGCAGCAGGCAAACCTAAATTATTGAATACAGAATTTTGAGGGGGGTGGGAATGGACTTTCTGAAAGGGATCTGAGATATCATTTAGTTGAGGAATTCATTCCCAAACCTGAAAGTCTATCAAGATCACTTATGAAGCTTTTAAAAAATTACACATTTCTAGGACCCTAGGGATTCTGCCTCATTATGTCTGGGATAGGGCCCAGAGATCTTCATTCTAAAAGTTAAGAATAATATAAAGGAATTTCTGAGTTAGAGGAATAAGGGATTGCACAGACCGTGGGGGTAAGAATTTTTACTTTTGATTTTACAGTCTTTTATACTACTTGATCTTATACCACTTTCATAACAAAAAGGAACACTGAGATGCCCTTGGATGGCTTTGATTTGTGGCCATGTTTGGGAACCATTGATACAACTGAACCCTCTGAGGGTAAGAGAAGTGATGTGATTTACTCCAAACCCTTCAGCCAAGAAAGTAGAAATCTAGCCCAGATACAAAAAGTCTCCTGAGTCTGACCCAGTAATTTTCTTCTATGCCACACTATTTTCATTAGGAATAGGAAAAGGAAAGTCCCTAGATGTCCCCTTCAAGAGTATCTTTTTTTTCCTCCTTATAGTGTCAGAATATATATGACAGAAAGAGATAACAAAATGAGACAACAAAATCCATCAGGGATGCAAAAAGTAGCAAACCATGAAAGATGTTACTCTACTGGTGGACCATTTTTAGCTATGACATCTGCTTGTCAGGACTAAAGAGATTCCTTAAAAAATCTAGAAAGGTTAGATGACAGTCAAAGGCTAAAAAAGACACTGAAAGAAAAAGCAAAAAGACCTAGGAATTGTACGCCTACATAAATCCTCAGCAGAAATGAAGGCCATTTCTGATGATGACTGCTTTCTCCATTATACCCCAAATCTCTAGAAATATTCCAAATGTCCATCAACAGTACAGTGGGTAAATGGAGCATACTAAATCCACACAATGGAGTACCACACAACAATAAGAACAACCAAGTTACTGATATGCACAAAAACATGGATGAATCTCACAAACTTAATATGGAATTAAAGAAGCTATGCACAAAAGATGCATGCGTGTTGTGTGATTCCACTCCCCAAATCATGGAAAGCTTTCCACACACATTTAATGGTAAAAGTTGGAAGAGTGATGACAACTATAGACTGGGAGGTACATAAGGGAGCCCTCTCAGATGCTAGAAAACGTGCTCTGTCTCAATCATTGTGATGGTCACAAAGACATACCTGTATGTAACCATTTATCAAGCTATCCATTTCAGATTTATGCACACTGTGTTATTGTGTCTTAATCACAAAAAGGAAACTAGAGATGAATAGTAAGTCAGTAAACGTCATGAAAAATTTAGATAACTAGATAAGATTTTTATTTGTTCAGATTTTTATTCATTCATCTTCTTTGGTAAACTGGTCTACTAATTTGAGGGAGAAACTTTGCTAAATTATAGGTAGACTTTGAGCTGGAATAATTATAAGTTTAGCTTGAGCTTCCTGAGCCTGGAGGTTGGTAAAAACTGGTGGTAAGAAGGATAGAAGTTATTAATGAACCTTGAGCTTCCACCTAGTCAAAGCAGGGAATTTCTACTTTCTGGGATTATGTATATGGTCTTTCATTGGCACACCTTGACGTACTTAAGGGATGTGTTACTGAGAAATTATATTCAATCTAAAATCACAGGTATACACTACACTGTGTATAGGTATATACTGTTGTGAAGTAATTAGCCTCCAATTAAAATAAATAAATTAATTTAAAATTAAAAAAAAAGATAAAAATAAAATCACAGGTATAAAAGAATTTTACCTAAAAGGAATAATTCTGGAATCTTGGGCAAGTAACACAGCTTCTCCATCTTGCTTTCTTTATCCACAACAGATTCAGTAATCCCTAAGATTCCTTCAAATTCTACTAATTACAAATGAACAGTATAAAAATGGTCATCACATTCAGAAGAGGGTATTTCAAAGTGGTTCTCATGGTTGGTATATACTTCCTTTTACTCCAACTCCCTTTTTTCATCATAAGTCTTTCCTAATTGCTAACACATATCAGATAACAAGACCTGAAGCTTGCTTCAACTTCACTTGAACAACACTTCTTCTCCTTGCCCCACTGTTTGCCCTATTTAATTCCTTCAGATTAAAATAAATAGATACTGGGAAAGCTGAAAAAAATTGAAAACATTTTACTTCATGAACAAAATTGAAAGCTGTATAACTTAGCAGTCCAATGGTAGATACACCATCTTAGAATGTGTATATAATTTCACAAGTCAGATAATGGATTAACTATTTCAACAGATTTCTGTTTTCATTATTCATTTGAAGAGAAGAATACTATAAACTAGGATTAATAATAGATGCCAAATCAGTCACTGGCTGATTCTGCCAACTTCTTCAGCAAATGTTGTAAGACACAGCATAACACATCATTATTTAAAAATAACTGGACATATTTTAAAACTTTACACTGTAGTTAGGCTGGGTGTGAGAACTACTGGATAGCAGACACCTTTCTCCCATGAATAGTGTTAATCACTATTACCTTTTCAAACCCGGCATGGGAGTGGGGTACTAGGGGAGACTCACTCATCAGAGGAAAGCATATTCTCAGCCCTTTGCTTGAAGACCGAGCAATCTGAGTTATACCCTGATACTGGCCACAAAATTGGGGAGTAGGGAGAGAAGAGTAGCTGCTTTAGAGTCACTTTTCCCCCCAAACCGAGATGGTACTCAGAGTTGGTGACACTAACAGTGGATGGGGCAGGAACCCGTCTGAAAGAGTCCTGATAATGAGGGCCTCTTTTCTCCCCTTCTGGGAAACATACTCTGTAAGCCAGTTTATCTTCAGGTAGATACATACTGGTGAACATTCACCCAGAACAGGAGGTTATTTAGTGTGTGAGGTATAAATCATCAATGGTCTCAGATAAGCCAGTGTTATGCCCCAGTGAAATTGGAGTCTCTGAAATCCATTTTTTATGTTTCCTTGTAAACCAGTGGCTTCTCCTTAGTAGACCAGGCTAAAGTCATGCATGTTAATTCTTAAGAGACATATCTCACCGTGATATGTTCTTTTTATTGATTTGTCAGAATTTGAAGCCCTTCCCCTTTCGTGTCCTCAGAGTCTATCCTAACATTAACTAGCTTGAGCCAGTAATTCAATCACAGAGAACCTCATCTTATCTATAAAATGGAACTAAATGGGTTAATGGTTGTTAACTCTAGTATTCATTGGAACCTCAGTAAGGAGCTTTTTAAAATACTGATGCTTTCATTCCAGGGCACAAAAATTAGAGCAAAATTTCCAAGTGTGTAACTTGAGGATTAGCAGGTTTTAAAAGGTCCTCAGATATTTAAAGGCCCAGCAAGCCAACTGAACAGTCAGGCTTCTTTTGAACTAAGAATCTATGGCTCTATACCGCATGATCTTGAACTCTAGTTTTCTTCACTATAAAGAAAGAACTTGAAATGCAGTGTTGTAAAATGAAATCTTCCAAGTGCTCCAAGTTTACCACAAAAATTTGTTATTAAAAACCGCTTTGAATTTTCAAGCTGGCTAACATGGCACTAATAATACATACAAATTGATTGCTCACATGAACATGTATCAGACCATTCTCTCATCCCTTTATGTGGATTTTCTTCTTTAATTTCTACAAGAATAGGGATGGGTATTATTTGCTAGTTTGAAGATGAAGAAGCTGAGGCCTCTCCAAGGCCATATATTTCCAGAGCTTGAATTCAAACTCACACCATGTGACCTGGATCCAGGGCAAGTGCTTTTAACCTCTATGGGATTTATGAAGTGCCCTCCTTCTCAGGGAAGCTTGGAGCGCTGCAGTCCATGGGGTCACAGAGTCAGACACGACTGAGTGACTGAACCGAACTGAACTCCTTCTCTTCCTGTAACCAAATGCCTATGATGTCCCAGATTAAGCTTTATTTCAGACGGTGTACAGTTGAATCTTTATCTATTCCAGAACATTTCATGACCATAAGGGTAAATTTTGAATCCATATTGGATCTGCTTCTGTGACTTTAATTCTTATTTTGCCGCTTTTGGTATTATAGGCAAACATAATGGCCTGCCTCAGAGAGCCCTGCCTGACCCCCTCCACCCAGACTTTTGGGCTAGGGTGCCTTTGTGTGGCTCACAGGGAGATAGCCTGACCCTGACCACCCATGAAGGGCTGTAAGGAAGTGAAATTAACATAGCCCCTTGCCTGAGGTTTGCCAATCTAGGAGACACTTGCAAGAATTAAATGGCTCATATGGTAAAGAATCTGCCTACAATGCAGGAGACCTGGGGTTCGATCCCCTGGAGAAGGAAATGGCAACCCATTCCAGTATTCTTGCCTGGAAAATCCCATGGACAGAGGAGCCTGGAGGGTTGCAGTCCATGGGGTCACAAAAAGTCAGACACGACTGAGCGACTAACACATACAAATGACCTTTTTACTTTGTTTCCTCACCTCCCCCCATCTCTGATCCATAAAAGAATCTGCATCCAGGCCCCACCAATATGGTTATGTTGAGGCGCTAGCCTACCATCTTCTCAGTGAGCTGGCTTTCATCTCTTCTTTACCTCAGCACTTTGTCCCTTGGATTTATTGGCTTATCAAGAGGTGAGCAGAGTGATCTTAGACTTGGTAAAAATTTGGCTTGAGTTAAAGATGATGACCCTGATTGCAGGGGGTTTGGTAGGTTTGACTGGCTGGGGCAAAGCTCTTGTTTGGGTTTTAATGAAGTCTGAGGGGTTTTAGTAAGTGATAAGTGAAAGTGAAAGTCTCTCAGTTGTGTCCGACTCTTTGTGACCCCATGGACCATACAGTCCATGGAATTCTCCAGGCCAGAATACTGGAGTGGGTTGCCTTTCCCTTCTCCAGGGGATCTTCCCAACCCAGGGAATGAACCCAGGTCTCCAGCTTTGCAGGAGGATTCTTTACCAGCTGAGCCACCAGGGAATCTCATGTAAATGATAAAGGAGCTTGCTGCTGCTGCTGCTAAGTCACTTCAGTCGTGTCCGACTCCGTGCGACCCCATAGACGGCAGCCCACCAGGCTCCCCCGTCCCTGGGATTCTCCAGGCAAGAACAGTGGAGTGGGTTGCCATTTCCTTCTCCAATGCATGAAAGTGAAAAGTGAAAGTGAAGTCACTCAGTCGTGTCTGACTCTTAGTGACCCCATGGACTGTAGCCCACCAGGCTCCTCCGTCCATGGGATTCTCCGGGCAAGAATACTGGAGTGGGTTGCCATTTCCCTCTCCAGATAAAGGAGCTTAGTTAAGTGATAAAGGAGGTACTAAAAACAACAGACTGACGTTTAAGATCAGGAAGCTCATCGTTTAGAATCTTTCTTCTGTACAATTCAAAGAAGGGGAGTGACACACTCAAAATGGGGCCTGAGACTGGTGACGCTTGTTACTATCATGGGGAGTGATAGAAATGACCTCACAATTAGCTCCAACCTCTCGGAACTAAACCCAGCTCTTACTGATAAGGATTTTCATAAGCTGGCCCTTGCCTCTTCCCTCCTTCACTAAACTACAGACATTTGCTGTCTCTTGAACCTTCCACTGTATTCGGTTTTTCTGGCCTTTAGGCCCTGCATTAGCTGTTCCCTTTAGCACAAAGTCACATCAGTGTATCAATACTCAGGTGAAGAAACTGAAAAATCACCACTGTCTTGGAAGCCCCCGTTTTGGTCATCCCATGACATTGTCTTCTCTCATCTTCAGAGTAACAGCAATCCAGGTTTTTTCTGTTCATCATTCCTTGCTTTTCTTTATAGTTTCACCACTTATGTATATATCCCTAAATAGCTTGGAAAACTGCAAAGCAAGCACATATAGACATGGCAAGATCTCCACTGTTAGATGAGGCTGTCCACAGCAGAGAAGCTGTGTTGAGCCACAAGATCACTGGCCACCTTGGCCTCCCTGAGTTTGTACAAAGCCCCTTCTGGTGGAGTGTCTCTGGACAGGTCCAGAAAGTACCATGAAAATGTAGTTTATCATCAGTCAGCTGGTAGGACTCTAGTAAGTACTAGACATGGATGTCTAGTGGAGACAAGGTTGGAAACAAAGGGTGTTTTGTATATTCTGCTGTTGAGTATGACTTTTAGGGGTAGGTCAGAGAAAAGCATTTCTGTGGGGTAAAAAGGGGTTTCAAGTATCCTGGCAGCATATTGTCAAGACAAACCAAATACAGGAAAGTATCAGGGCCAGGCTAACTGAGACCTTCTGTCCTTAGGTTTAAAAGGTTACAAATCATGGCTGTTTCTTACAAAGCTAAACATCCTCTTACCATACAGTCACACTCTTTAGCATTCACCCAAAGGAGTTAAAAACTTATGCTCACACAAAAACTGACACAAGGATGTTTACAGCAGCTTTATTCTACTATAATAATGTAAATTGGTATAGCCACCATGGAAAACAGTATGGAGATTTCTCAAAAAACTATATATCCAAAGAAACAAAAACACCAATTAAAAAAGATACATGCACTTGAAAGTTCACAGCAGCATTATTTACCCTTGCCGAGACATGGAAACAGCCTAGTGTCCATTAACAGATGAACAGATAAAGAAGATGTGGTACATATATACAGTGCAATATTACTCAGCCATAAAAAGAACTGAAATTTTACCATTTGCAGCAAGGGCTTCCCAGGTGGTGCTAGAGGTAAAGAACCCACCTGCCAGTGCAGGAGACAAGACACTTGGGCTCAGTTCCTAGGTTGGGAAGATCCCCTGGAGAAGGGGATGGCAACCCACTCCAATATTCTTGCCTGGAGAATCCCATGGACAGAGGAGACTGGGGGGTTACAGTCCATGGGGTTGCACAGAGTCAGAAATGACTGAAACGACTGAGCACACAGGCATAGGTGGACTTGGAGGGCATTGTTACCTGAGTCAGACAAAGATAAATATGTATGAGGTCACATATCTGGAATCTAAAACAATAAAAGAAATTAGTGAATAAAACAAACAAACAAAAAAGACACAGACTTATAGATATAAAGAACAAATTAGTGGTTACCAGAGGGAAGTAGGAAGAAGGGGCAATATAAGGGTAGGTGGAAAAGGTTCAGTTCAGTTCAGTTCAGTCGCTTAGTTGTGTCTGATTCTTTGTGACCCCATGAATCACAGCATGTCAGGCCTCCCTGTCCATCACAAACTCCCAGAGTTTATCCAAACTCATGTCCATCGAGTCAGTGATGCCATCCAACCATTTCATCCTCTGTCATCCCCTTCTCCTCCTGCCCCCAATTCCTCCCAGCATCAGGGTCTTTTCCAATGAGTCAACTCTTCACATCAGGTGGCCAAAGTATTGGAGTTTCAGCTTCAGCAACATTCCTTCAAATGAACACCCAGGACTGATCTCCTTTAGGACGAACTGGTTGGATCTCCTTGCAGGCCAAGGAACTCTCAAGAGTCTTCTCCAACACCACAGTTCAAAACCATCAATTCTTCGGCAATCAGCTTTCTTCACAGTCCAACTCTCACATCCATACATGACCACTGGAAAAACCATAGTCTTGACTAGATGGACCTTTGTTGGCAAAGTGATGTCTCTGCTTTTTAATATGCTCTCTAAGTTGGTCATAACTTTCCTTCCAAGGAGTAAGCCTCTTTTAATTTCATGGCTGCAATCACCATCTGCAGTTTTTTGGAGCCCCCCAAAATAAAGTCTGACACTGTTTCCACTGTTTCCCCATCTATTGCTCAAGAAGTGATGGGACCAGATGCCATGATCTTTGTTTTCTGAATGTTGACCTTTAAGCCAACTTTTTCACTCTCCTCTTTCACTTTCATCAAGTGGCTTTTTAGTTCCTCTTCACTTTCTGCCATAAGGGTAGTGTCATCTGCATGTCTGAGGTTATTGATATTTCTCCCGGCAATCTTGATTCCAGCTTGTGCTTCCTCCAGCCTGGCATTTCGCATGATGTACTCTGCATTTAAGTTAAATAAGCAGGGTGACAATATACAGCCTGGACGTACTCCTTTTCCTATTTGGAACCAGCCTGTTGTTCCATGTCCAGTTCTAACTGTTGCTTCCTGACCTGCATATAGGTTTCTCAAGAGGCAGGTCAGGTGGTCTGGGATTCCCATCTCTTTCAGAATGTTCCACAGTTTATTGTGATCGACACAGTCAAAGGCTTTGGCGTAGTCAATGAAGCAGAAATAGATGTTTTTCTGGAACTCTCTTGCTTTCTCCATGATCCAGTGGATGTTGGCAATTTGATCTCTGGTGCCTCTGCCTTTTCTAAAACCTGCTTGAACATCTGGAAGTTCACGGTTCACGTATTGCTGAAGCCTGGCTTGGAGAATTTTGAGCATTACTTTGCTAGCGTGTGAGATGAGTGCAATTGTGTGGTAGTTTGAGCATTCTTTGGCATTGCCTTTCTTTGGGATTGGAATGAAAACTGACCTTTTCCAATCCTCATGGGATTATATGAAATCATGTGTATGAAACTTTTGAAAACTGTGAAGCTCTATAGAATTTACAGAATATTTCATTTCAGTAAAAAAAATTTAAAGAATATGCAAACATCCGGAAAAGAAAAACTTGGAAGTAACCAAGGTGTCTTTTAGTAGCTGAATAGATAAACAAATATCTAGACAGTGGAATACTATTTAGTGCTAAAAAGAAATGTGCTATCAATCTATGAAAAGACATGATGGAAAACTAGTGCATCTCACTGAGTTCAGTTCGGTTCAGTCACTCAGTCGTGTCTGACTCTTTGCGAACCCATGAACCGCAGCACACCAGGCCTCCCTGTCCATCACCAACTCCCGGAGTTTACCCAAACTCATGTCCATTGAGTCGGTGATGCCATCCAACCATCTCATCCTCTGTCATCCCCTTGTCCTCCCACCCTCAATCTTTCCCAGCATCAGGGTCTTTTCAAATGAGTCAGCTCTTCGCATCAGGTGGCCAAAGTATTGGAGTTTCAGCTTCAACATCAATCCTTCCAATGAACACCCAGGACTGATCTCCTTTAGGATGGACTGGTTGGATCTCCTTGCATTTGAACGCAGAGTTCCAAAGAATACCAAGGAGAGATAAGAAAGCCTTCCTCAGTGATCAGTGCAAAGAAGTAGAGGAAAACAATGAATGGGAAAGACTAGAGATCTCTTCAAGAAAATCAGAGATACCAAGGAAACATTTCACACAAAGATGGGCTCAATAAAGGACAGAAATGGTATGGACCTAACAGAAGCAGAAGATATTAAGAAGAGGTGGCAAGAATACACAGAAGAACTATATAAAAAAAGAACTTCATGACCCAGATAATCATGATGGTGTGATCACTCACCTAGAGCCAGACAGCCTGGAATGTTAAGGCAAGTAGGCCTTAGGAAGCATCACTCAGAACAAAGCTAGTGGAGGTGATGGAATTCCAGTTAAGCTATTTCTAACCCTGAAAGATGATGCTGTGAAAATGCTGCACTCAATATGCCAGCAAATTTGGAAAACTCAGCAGTGGCCACAGGACTGGAAAAGGTCAGTCTTCATTCCAATCCCAAAGAAAGGCAATGCCAAAGAATGCTCAAACTACCGCACAATTGCACTCATCTCACACGCTAGTAAATCAGTGCTCAAAACTCTCACTCAGTGAAAGAGGCCAATCTGAAAAGACTACATACTGTATGATTCCAGCCAAATGACATTCTGGAAAAGGCAAAATTATGGAGACAGTAAAAAGACCAGGTGGTGGCTTGTGATGGGGGAAGGGGGAGGATGTGAACAGGCAGACCAGAGGATGTTTAGGGCAGTGAGAACACTCCTTATGATACCCTAATGATGGATAAATGACATTGTACATTTATCCAGCTCATACACTACACAACACCAAGACTGAAGCACTGTATAAATCATGGACTCGGGTGAGTATGGTCAGTGCAGGTCAGTTGTGACAGACTTACACCCTGTTAGGGGGTGTCAATCTCTGGGGAGGCCCTGCATGCGTTGGGGCACGGAGTGTATGGGAAATCTCTATACCTGCCCCTCAATTTTGATATGAACCTTAAACTTTTATAAGAAATAAACTATTCATTTTTCAAAAATGTTAAAGATCAGCTTCAATAGGATTCATTACTTGCAACTAAAACTGCGACTGATGCGCTGTACATTTATTTGTATTTTTGCATTTGTTTATATACTATGCTGTTAGACCCTCTTGGGACATACTTTATTGGATATGCGTTGGTACTCTCCTACTGCAAGGAACACGCCTCAACTCAAACTGGCTTACACTATATATATATATATAAAACTGAAAAGTCCTTGAGTTCCATTTCATTGGTAATTTTTTATTTCTCAAACTGCCTGATGATTACATGGATGCTCATTATAATAACGTTCATACCTTCTTGAATATTTGAAATACTTCAAAATAAATGAAAACAAACAAAGATAAAACAATATGAAGTGGCTGGATCCAGCAGCTCAAGACAAGTTATCAGTACTGGCCCTTCCTTCTCTTGGCTGTCCTCTCCCCCGACCCCTTTCCTCTTAAGGTCCCCTCCAGATAGAATCTCCTGAAACCCCAGACTTGCCATATTTACAGCTGGCAGCTTAGTGTCAAGAGTGCCTGACTTCTCAATAGGTCCAGAAACCCCAGCATTGACCAAGAATTGTCTGAGCCAGGTTTCAAGCCAGTTCTTGGAAGAACTGTTTGTTTGACTCAAGGTATATGATGCTCTGCTGGGTTAGGCGAGGCTTGCCTGTCCCTCCCTGAGCTGATAAATGAAGCTAACCACTTCTCTGGCTGCATAGTTGGAGTTTTGACTAAAAGGGGAGTGGGTACTGGGTGAGAGAAACACAAATGACCCTTCCTTTTCTTGAAGATTCTTTAAAGGAAAAAAAGATAGTCCTTGAGAGTTCTCTCAGCACAGAGAGGACTATTTCTCAAGTTTTCCCCCAAATTCTTTTGAAATCTTAAGGCACTCCAAAGCAGAATTATGTTCAATAAGCTGAGAAGCACCAACATAGTCTGACTGGTAGAAAGAGGCAGTGGAATCATATTTTTGGAAATAAAACTAGTATTAATACTGTGACAAAGAATGTCTCTTTGACCAAACCCTAGCCAGGCTCCTCTCAAGTTCTTTCTCAAGAAGGCCCATGAAGACACGAACAGATACCAACACAGCTTCTAGTAACTCAAGACTGAACCCCTAGGATGACCCTCAATTCCCCTTAAAGTACCTGCTTGAGAACACTCATTGCTGCCAAAAGTATTCTCTGTTCCAGCCAACACTTGAAGGTAGAGCCCATCTCCCAGTCTCTGTGGGAGGGTAGGAGCCTACTTTTGATAAGTGCCAGTTAGCACACCAGAAGGGTTTCATGTGGACCTGCCCTCCACCCCTTCCTGCTCTGTGTAAGCTTTCAACTTTCTGACTCAGCTAGGCCTCTGCTTACAACACCTCCATTCTCCTTCTCCCTTTAAAACACCCAGTTGTTGTTGGTGGTGGTGGCTTAGTGGCTGAGTCGTGTCTGACTCTTGCGACCCCGGGGACTGTAACCTGCCAGGCTCCTCTGTCCATGGGATTCTCCAGGCAAGAATACTGGAGTGGGTAGCCATTTTCTTCTCCAAAACACCCAGTTATCTCTGTACAAATCAAAATTGAGTTCAGTTCATGCTTAACTCCTTTCCCTACTGAAGTAGTAGATTACTGATTATAATCTGTCCTTACCTAATCTGTCTCACCTGCAATATGGGAGACCTAGGTTCAGTCCCTGGATGGGGAAGATCCCCTGGAGGAGGGAATGGCAACCCACTCCAGTATTTTTGCCTGGAGAGTCCCATGGACAGAGGAGCCTGGCAGGCTACAGTCCATGGGGTTGCAAAGAGTCAGACATGACTGAGCAACTACGCACAGCACAGTGTCTAGTTTTATCTACCTTTGATACCTGTATCACCACTAGGAAAAAATATTAGAGGTTAAGACCGATATGCTCCAGAAACAAATGCTATAGAACCAAAAACCTAGAGATGACTGCCCTCTACTGGCCAAAAATCTGGGTTTGGCAAGAAACATTTTTTTCCCCCTCACACCCAATTCCTATATACATGCAAAGCTATCACTATCTTTCTTATAAACATGACTTCTAGGCAAACTGATCACTAGAAACCATCATACTCAGAGCCAGCAAAATTTGAGTAGGTAGTGTAGCTGACTGTTTTGGCTGGTTGGGTCAGCTGTGCGTAGACTATCCCAAAGTGCTCATCTACTATCTCAGAAGACATCTTTATAAGCCTCCTCAGAGGGACAAAACAAACTCAGGAACACTGCACTACTCCACATAAATGAAATGACTCCTCCTTTATGTTACAGTATCACAGGAGCGAGGCAGTTTGCCGATGACATTGTTTAAGTTTTGTTTTTAGCTTTGTTGAGGTGCAACTGACATCATATAATACATTTAAAGCACACAATGTGATGCCTCGCTATATGTAGACAGAGTGAAAGGGTTCTTCAATTGAGTTAACAAACTGATCACTCACATATTTTCCTTTTTTTCTTGGTGAGAACACAAGATTTACACTCTTAGAAAATTTCAATTACACAGTATTGTATTGTCAACTATAGTTACCACACTATGCATTAGCTCTTCAACCCTTATTCATCCTATGTGTGAAAGTCAAACCCATCTATCAATTTCTTCTCATTTCCCCCACCACCCTCATTCCCTGGCAATCACCATTTTACTCTGTTTCTGTGAGTTTGATATGTTTGTTAGATTTCATATATAAGTGATGTCACATAATATTTTTCTTTGTCTGTCTGACATTTTAATTAGCATAAAGCCCTTCAGGTTCATCCATGTTGTCAAAAATAGCAGGATTTTCTTTTTTTATTTTAAGGCATTTGCACATTATTCTATTGCCTACATACATCACATTTTCTTCCTTCATCATTGACAGACACTTGGCTTTTTCCCATACTGGGCTATCATGAATAACGCTGTAGTGAACATGGGAATACAGACATCTCTTCGAGATTATGATTTCATTTCCTTTGGATATATACCCAGAAATGGAATTGCTTGATCACATGGTAGTTCTATTTTTATAACCTCCATACTATTTTCCACAGTGACTGTACCAGTTTATATTTCCACCAAGAGTATACAAAGATTTCCTTTTTTCCCCATATCTTGCCGGCTTTTGGTATCTCTTTTCTTTTTCATAATAGACACCCAACAGGTGTAAGGTGGTATCTCACTGTGGCTTTGATTTGCATTTCCCTAAGTTTTAGTGATGTTTGGCACATGTTCATGTACCTGGTGGCTATCTGTATCTCTTTGGAGAAATGTCTATTCAAGTTTCTTGTGCATTTTTAATTTGGTTATTATTATTAGTTATTGTATAAGTTCCCTGTATATCTTGAATACTAATGCATTATCAGTAAAATGCTTGGTGAATATTATCTCCTGTTCTGTATGCTGCTTTTCATTTTGTTGATGATTTCTTTTGCTGTGCAGTAGCTTTTTAGTTTGATAGAGGCTGATGACATTGTTTACCTGCAGCTTGTTTGATCTTTTCTTTTTTAACCCCTTATGTTGAAAACAAGTTTTTTTCTTTATTCTTTGCTCATTGTAGGAAATTTGGAAACTATAGAAACCGTAAAGGGACAGTATTGATAAAACTACACTTTAAAAACTAATAAGAAAATTACAATGAGCCACAGTCCTGAAGGGTTCTCTCTCCTACATCTCTCTCACAGATTTTTTAGCATAACTTCTAAGCAGTCATGGGATTTCTCTGCTCTTGACTCCGATGGCTACTCAGTGCAGGATCTCACTCTCTAGCGACTTCACTGCGACCAGTTCCTGGAGTTGGAGGCTCCGGCTACTTCCCTCCTGTCCAGGTGTCTCCACAGCTCTCTGCTCACTCCTGCCAGTTTTAGAGGGAGAGCCACCTTCCTTCTCCCTATCCCCCAGCTCTGCCCTCCACTGTATTCCTTCAGTCTTCACTGTCCGACAGCTTGAGTTACTCTTTCAGTTAACAAGAGCCATGTTAGCCCCAATCACCTGGCAAATAGTATGAAAAATAGTATTCCATTTTCCTCGCTGTCAGTGCCCAACTTTTTGAATGATCGAAGCAGACTATTACCTCTCCCCTCCCTGCGGAAACCGCATTCACGAAGATTTGCACCAGTTATTCTTCTTGACTCCTCTGCAGTGCCTAGCGTTCCTCATTACCCCTCTGTTTTGGCATCACACTTACCTCCTGAGCTGCAGTCTCTTCTGCCTTCTCTTCTGGTTCTCTTCCTTGCCCCTGACTTTTTCTGGTCCTTTTCTGTCTCCTCAGGTCTTCTAACTCACAGGAAGGACTTCAGAAGTTTTGGTCCCTGTACTCCCTAATAAAATAACGGCGAAAATTATGTACCACCTCACACATTTTAAAGTTGATATGTAAAGGTTTTCATAAGATTAAGGGTCAGAAGGAATACGTAACACACTGACTATTGTATGTGTGCCTTTTATATACTTTTGACAAAACTACAAGTTGCACCTTCAGTTTATGGAAAACTTCCACTATATAATTTAATTGGCAAACACAGCCTTCACTGCCAAACCGATCCATCAGAAAACTGACTTCATGTTCTAATTCAAATAAATGTGTTAAAACCTATCTCTGTGTCAACGATCCTGATTCTAAATTCTAAATCTTCGGCAGGGTAAAGAAAGAAGTAAAAAACGAAAAAGAAACGAAAAGAAGTGATGAGGCATGAGCCTTGCCACAGAATTGGCACTTGAAGGAAGATTCTTGCAGAAGCCCTGCAGTCTCAAATGTTCTCTTTATTCTCAGGGCTCCAGAGGTGTTTATGAAACTGATGTCAGTCATCAGTTAGATCCCTTAAACTATAACTTGCTTAATAAACAAGACCCTGTAACCTGTCTTCACTGACTAAGCTCCCTTTGATTGTTCCTGCAAATTGTATACTCTCCAAACTTCAGGTAGCCTAGATAATATATCCCAAGACTCCTTTATCTGCCCTCCATAAGTAATACTTCCGATACATGGGTCACTATGGTAATGCTTGCTTGTTTGTTAGGAACTTGGAGTAATCATTTGTCTAGGTCAAGTCTGAGCTGGTAAAGCTGGTTGGGACCACTGACCTTCCAAGTGGGCCAGCAAGAGTGTCCCACAGATGACCTTTCAAAGTCAGAGGGCCAAAACTCCACCCTCAGATCATGCTAACGCCACCATTTTCTGTTCACGCATCCCATGAAGTAGCATGTAACTCAGACACATCTGCACAGAACACTGATTACCTCAACTGTCCCCTACATCCAATCTCCTTTCTCCACACCTAAGACCACTCTGCCTCTCTATCCTATAAATATCCCACACCCCTTACCTTTGGGGAGGCAAATCTGAGATTCGTTCTCCTGTCTTTTCATTTAGCTGCCTCATGAATAAACCCATTATTTGCGACAAATCTGTGTGTCAGCATCTGGCTTGCCGTGTGTCAAGCAAATGAAGCTGGTTCAATAACATTTACAGCTGGAGGAAATGCACAAGGGTAAAATTTTGGATAGATGAATGGATGCATGGAAGGATGGATGCACAGATGAGAGGCGTGCTCTCCTGTTGTAAAATGGGCAAAGGGCAATTGTGAGAGAGAAACTGGGAAAGGAGAACAAGCATATGGGGTATTTGCAGACAAATGAGTTTTAGGAAAGAGTTCATGTAATAGCTCTGTTGACTAAAAAATATACTCACGATCTAAAAGTAGAATTATTTGGTGGGAATGTTTAGGACTCCAAGCCTAGGAGACAGCATTTCAGTACCTCTGAGAAAACTGCTCTAAAAAGGTGGGAGGGGGAGTCAGGCTATAAATAAGTTTGCAACAAAGGGGGCAGGCAGTCTGAACATCAAAGATCAGATATAAGGAAGTTGGCATTCTATGTATGGGAAATGTAAGCCTTTGGGCTCACTAAATTCATTCCTTTCATATGCATCTCAGCTATCTGGGGTCAAATCCTGTTTCCTTGTTCACCTGAAGGAGTGGCAGATGGCTGCTTCTTGCATTCCTTCCACCCAAGCATTTGGTGGATTGCAGTTTGGAGAACTCTCATTAATATTTGGAGGCCAGAAATCACTGATGGCTGTGACATTTCTTGTTTATTGATATGGCAGGAGATATTTTCATTTCACAGTCCCTCTCCATGGTTATAAATCTGACCATATTTTGGAGACATTTTATGACCCTTTTTTTTGGGTCCCACAGCACTGGAAGGCACATCCCAGATCCCAGATCAGGGGAAGGTCATTGACGAATCACTCCAGGCGTTAATTTCTGGATTAGGCCCATTGATAAATAATAAAAAAAAATCTCTGGATCCTCTATCTTCTAACCTAATAGGATCCGGGAAATACTTCTCTTCTTGCCTCTTCCCACACTTAGAATCACACTATTATAATTATTCTATGTAATAAATGTGCCCTAATTCTTTAAGATTTTTAGCTATCAGTGTTTTGGCTGGAGGCCTGGTTATACATCATGTACTACAAAAGACAACAATCTTATAAAATAAACAGATTACAAGTAATACTGCTAATATCCTGATTAAATTTACAAACAGATTTAGGCCATGAGCTTTCAGAACCAAACCATCTTTCTAGAATATCACAAAGGCTAGGAAGCGGGTCATCTAAGGAAGGAATATGATTTTTCATGTGAGTCATTAAATATTTTACATTAGAGGATTTATCTGGTGTGTAAACACAACATTCAGTTTGAATTATAGCACAGATGCCCGTTTAGATGCTGTAAGACTATCAAGGGCCAAACAACTTTGTAAGATAGCTTTTCTCATAGAGACCTCAGAATTTAGTAGGCCAATAGCCTGACTGCTATCACTTAATGCCCTTTGAGTGAATTTTATTAAGTCTTCAATGTGAGAAATAACATTTTCCAATCCTACCAAAAATGCAAAAACAGCTGCTAAGTGACAATACCAGTGAAATACAGATCTCCTGGTCCATTGGGCTCATATGAATGGTAAATTAGCTGGAAGCACATCTAAGTTTGTACGTAACTGGCCTTGAGCCCAAAGGAATCCTAAAGTACACCTCCCTAGCCATCCTGGGGGAAGGCAGGGCCATAGGCTGGACCCACAAAGCCATTGATTCCTGTTAGGTGGCAGCCAGTATATTTCTGGATGTATTACCAAATCTGTTTCATATCAATCACTGTCTTTAAGAGAAATGGTATATTGATAGTTTTCACAAGACACCCGGCCTAATTTTCCTGTGCTATTAGGCTAGTTATCTTTGGTATGATTTAATTGATCCCAGCATGGTGGGGGAGCCTTTTAGGCTTAGACAACCATAGACTGGTATTAGCCAGATAAATGCATCCCATAACTGAGGAAGCGTCCCTCCTAATAGTCTAGAGGTTATAATTTTTTTAAACTGTAATTTTGCTTGTTGCTCTGATTGAATTTGAGTAACCTTAAGGGAAAAATTCATATTTATGGCCAGGGTTACAATAAGTATGCTTGAAAGCCCCAGTTAGTGGGTTCCATCTAGTGATATCAGTAGTAGCCCAGACAGAACTATAACTCCTTTCTTCTAAAATAAACTTTCTAAGAGCCATTCAAACGGAGCCTTGGAGAAGAGAAAACTTCCAGGGTAAATGAGAAGTATTAGATGCAGGTAACTGACTACAAACCCAACAATTTGACTGATTTCTGAAATTTGCAAAAGATTGTGCTCATGATAGAAAAACATTTGATTCCTGTGTAAGAGATCAAGAAACTAAAAAAATGCTATGAACAGTCACACGGGTCAGGTCCAGCACCTTGGGACAATTGTTTACTTCGGAAGTCATCTTCTCGTCCGGATGTTGCTGTTTCCTTATTATCAGAGCATTGCTTTACGGTGAGTTTGAGGTCAGCAATTCTCTCTATAGACCAGGCTGGTACAGGAGCTTTTGGCTCAGATGGTAAAGAATCTGCCTGCAATGCAGGAGACCTGGGTTTGTTCCCTCAGTTGGGACGGTTTCCTAGAGAAGGGAATGCCAACCCACTCCAGTGTTCTTGCCTGGAGAATTCCATGACAGAGGAGCCCGGCGGCTATAATCCATGGGGTCGCAAAGAGTCAGACATAACCGACCAACTAACAGTTTCGCTTTCAGGAATCCAAGAGTCATTCCCTTCAGTTTTGCTGTGCATGAACTAGTCAAAAGATCTGATAAGGGCCCTTCCACTTAGGTTGGAGGGAGTCCTTTAAATGATGTCTTTTTCATACATAATCTCCTGGTTGTAAGTCATGAGACTTTGAGGATAGATAACTGTGATAAGCTTCAGAAAAAATTTAGAATAATTCGTCAACAATTTGATTAAATCCTTACAATAATATATGTCCCTTAAGTAATATAAGATCATAGTCTTTCATCCAATCTCACTGGTCTCCCTGTAATAATCTCAAAGAGAGACAAATGATGTTTGCCAAAGGAGTGGATCTGAGGTTGGGGAGACCCAATGGAAAGGCCTTAGGCCAAGGTAGGAAATAAGCACCTGTAACTTTAACCAACTGAGTTTCAATTGTTCATTTGTCCTTTCCACTAACCCAGAAGACTGGGGAATGATAGGCACAATGGAAATGTTGCATAATCGGCCAAATTTTACAAACTTCCTTAACAATTTGTCTAGTAAAATGGGTCCCTCTGTCACTATGCCGTTTAGGCATTACCTCAATACTGCCATAGTATTGAAGGTCAATTATACTTCAAAAATAAACAAAAAACTCATAGGAAAAAAAGAGTTCAAATTTGTGGTTATCAGAGGTAGCGGATGTGGGGAAGGGGAACTGGATGAAGACAATCAAAAGTACAAACTTCCAGTTACAAGATACATAAGCACTAGGAATAGGATTACTACTGTTACACGTTATATACAAAGTTGCTAAGAAGAGTAAGTTAGGGACTTTGGGAAGGTCATGTACACATTGCTATATTTAAAATGGATAACCAACAAGGACCTACCTATCATATAGCACATGGAACTCTGCTCAACCTTATGTGTCAGCCTGGATGGGAGGGGGGTTTGGGGAGAATGCATACAAGTATATGGATGGCTAAGTCACTTAGCTGTTCACCTGAAACTACCAGAAGATTGTGAATTGGCTATACCCCAATGCAAAATAAAAGTTCACAGTTTGAGAAAAAAAAAAACCCACACAAACAAGTAAATCCTGAGTTCTTTACATAAGGAAAAATCTTTTTTTCTATTTCTTTAATTTTGTATCTATATGAGATGATAAAAGTTCATAAACTTACTACAATAATCATTTCATGTTATATGTACATCAAACTATTATGGTGTATATTAATTTTTAAGAGTGTGCTGTGTGCTGAGTCACTTCAGTTGTGTCCGACTCCGTGAGATGCTATGGACTATAGCCCACCAGGCTCCTCTCTCCGTGGGATTCTCCAGGAAAGAGCACTGGAGTGGATTGCCATGTCCTTCTCCAAGGGAACTTCCCAATTCAGGGATCAAACCCGGGTTTGATTGCATGCAGATTCTTTATCATCTGAGTCACTCTGGAAGCTCCAAACTTAAATAGTGCTATATGTTGATTATTTCTCAGTAAAACTGGAAGAAGAAAAAAAGAAAAGGCTCCTAAATGAACGAGAAATCTGAAAGTACACGTGTAGAGGATAAGCAACTTGTAAGGATTCACAAAGAGAGAAAGATGTTCTTGAAAAAGAGAATTTTTTTTAGATGTCAATGAGACAAAAGGTTTTTATTTATAAGAGTGAGGAAAAGTATTAATAAAACATCTTTACCTTGTTTTTGTACTTCATGCTCATAATAATTTTTTATTTATAAAAATTTAGATAATTTGACTTTAGAAAATAGCTGTGTCCTTTAAGATAGATTCAAAAGTGAGCTTACTTTTTACACTGATGCTACATAAGGCAATGAAGTGGTGAGTATGACTAAGAACAGCAGCATTTTAAGCAACCTACAGCATCGGGCATTATCGTTTTGTACCAGTAGAGGGAGGTCTAAGTCCACTGTAGAAATGAGTAATCTCAGTTTGTGCAACAGTGAATGAAGGGAAAGAAGTTGCTCTTAAACACTGTTATTATCAAGTCCAGGAAACAGATGGTTAGGTAGACAGGTAAACAGACAGAAGAATGAATAAAAGTCTGGTCAACTATTTTGATAAATGTATAATATAAACTTTCATCAACGATTACTGGCAGGATTTGCCACAGAGTTTTATTCACTTACAAAATGCCAGTCTGTCAAACTTAACATAAAAGTTATTTAACATATTTATATTTAAACCCTAAAATTAACCTTTTAATGTTCATTAAGTTCTTTTTCAAAGAGTTAGCACTTAAATTTAAATATCCAACCAAGTAGATCTATTGTGATGAATATAAAATGAGGTTTGGCTCTTTTCACCTTCCTCGGTGTTCAGGCTATTTCAGTGGCGATGTAACATGGCCAGCCTAGCCTCTGCAGCCTCCTAGCAATGCACACATATATAAAAATGTTCTTATTGTTTCACTTCCCTTATTATACTGGTCATTATACTGGTCAGAACTGTGTACTTTTTCTTTTTTTAAAACCTGGATTTAAGGTACTCATGACTGGACTAAACATAGTCCTTGGCTCATGACATATCATTGGTGTCTCCAGACACACGTCTTGTTTGAGTGTTCCCATTATCCAGTCTAGGAACTGATCACTGACAATAAAGATTGCATGTTCTTTCCTTCTATTATATCCCTTGCCTCATTTACACAAGGTAAAATAACTGTTGTTCTAAATGTACTGTTTATCATTTCCATGTTTTTTTAAATAGTGTTTTAAATCAATACAAATGTATGTATAAACAAAATAGATTTAGTTCTTGAATTTTATAAAAGAATAATCTTCAATTTGCCTTTTAAAAAAGTAAACATTAAGATTTATTCATACTGATGTAGATATGTGTTAATTCATTGATTTTCATATGATATCCCATTATGTATACATGCCACCATTTATTTATCCCTTCTCCTATCTTATGGGCATTTCGTTTATATGGGTTTTTTTTCTTTTCTCAATCCTTTTCATTGGAAGCACTGGTGCTGAAGCTGAAGCTCCAACACTCTGGTCACCTGATGTGACGAGCCAACTCACTGGAAAGGACCCTGATGCTGGGAAAGACTGAGGGCAAGAGGAGGAGGAGGCAACAGAGGATGAGATGGTTGGGCGGCATCACCAACTCAATGGACACGAGTTTGAGCAAACCCTGGGAGGTAGTGAAGGACGGAGAGGTCTGTCATGCGGCAATTGATGGGATGGCAAAGAGTCGGACATGACTGAGTGACTGAACAACAACCACCGCTATTTATTTACCCCTCTTCTATCTTATGGGCATTTGGTTTATGTGGGTTTTTTCTTTTTTCAATCACTGAAAGCACTGCCATGACATTGCTTGCATATGTGTCTCCTGGTACATATGTGCAAGTATTTTTGTAGGGTGTAAGAATAATCAACTCAGCTCTTAGCAAAATTGTACATGCAAATTGCTGATCTACTTTTTTCCCAACACTTGATATATTTAGGCTTCCTAACCTTTTCCTATTGAATTAGCTTAAATGGTCTTGATTTATATTTCCCTAATTATTACTGACTTTGAGAAACTCACCTTGTTTATTGGCTATAAGTACCTCCTTTTCTATTAAATAGTTTATATCTTTTACTTATTTTTATGTATATTGGGCCATTTTTCTTGCCAATATGTAGGCATCCTTTAAATTTCTTTTAGTTATATGTATACAAATCTTTCTACCAACTTATAGCTTGTCTTTTTACTTTAAGGTGCCTTTTGATGAATCAAATTTCTTAATTTTAATTTAGCCAAATTTATCAATTTATTGTTATACGGTTAATGGGATTTGCACATTGAAAATTTTTTGCCTTTATTGAACAGATTGTTCTTTTCCCATAATATATTTTTGGACACATATAAAGGACAGTCTCTTCAATAAATGGAGCTGGGAAACCTGGATAGTCACATCAAAAGAATGAAACTGGACCATTATCTTTATGCCACACACAAAAGTCAACTCAAAGTAGATTAACTTTTTGAAACCACAAAACTGGAAGAAAACATGGGATAAAGTCCTTTACATTAGTCTTGGCTACGATCGTTTGGATTTGACAGCAAAAGGCAATATAAGCGAGAAATAGGTGCAACTACATTAAAGGAAATGTTTGTACAACAAAGGAAATCACCCACAAAATGGAAAAGAAACCTGCATAATGAGAGAAAATATCTTCAAATCAGGCATCTAATAAGGAGTTACTTACCTCAACTGTAAAGAGGTAAGCAATCCGACTAAAAATGGGCAGAGGATACATGATCCAGCAATCCCATTCCTGGGCATATATCTGGAGAAATACAATTTGAACAGATATATGCAACCCAATGTTCACAGTGGTATTATTTACAATAGCCAAGACATGGAAGCAACCTAAAAGTCCATAGAGAGATGATAAATAAAAAGGATGTGGCACACGTCCATGAAGGAATCCTACTCAGCAATAAAAAAGAGTGAAATAATACCATTTGTAGCAACACAGATGGACCTAGGGAGTATCATGAAGTAAAATAAGTCAAAGACAAATATCACATGATACCACAAATGTGTGGAATCTAAAATGTGATACAAATAAACGTATATACAAAACAGAAACATACATAGAAGACAAATTTACAGGGAAGCCTGACATGCTGCAGTCTGTGGGGTCACAGAGAGTTGGACATGGCTTAGACACTGAACAACAACAAACGGGAAATCGGTGGGGGAGGAATAAATCAGGAGTCTGGGATTAGGAGATACAAACGACTACATATAAAATAGGGAAACAAGGTACTACCAGAGAGCACAGGGAACCACATTCAGTATGCTCTAATAAAGCATAGTGGAAAATAATATGAAAAAGAATATCTATACACACACATATATATCTGATCACTTTGCTGTATATTAAAAACTAATACAACATTGTAAATCAAACATCTTTCAATTTAAAAAATGGGCAGAAGACTTGAATGGATACTTCCAAAGAAGACCCACAAAAGGCCAGTAAGTAAATGAAAAGATGCTCAACATCATTAATCATCAAGGAAAGACAAATCCAAACTACAATGAGATATCATCTCATACCTCTTTAGAATGTTTATCGTTAAAGAGATAAGAAAGAGCAAGTGTTGGTGTGGATGCGGAGAAAAGGGAATGTTGGTGGGAATATAAATCAGTACAACCACTATGGAAAGCAAAATGGAGACTCCTCAAAAAATTAAAAATAGGATTATCGTATGACCCAGCAGGCCCATTATGGTTATATAATCAAAGGAAATGATATCACAATCTTGAAGAGATATCAATATTCCCAAGTTCACTGCAGCATTTTTAAAGGCCATCAAGGTACAGAAACAAACTATCCATTAATGGATGAATGGATAAAGAAAATATTAGATACACACACACATAATGGAATATGATTTAGCCATACAACAGAAGGAAGTCCTGCCATTTACAATAAGATGGACAGACCTTGAGGTATTTATGTTAAAGGAATAAAAGAGAGAAAGACAATGAATATTCTCATTTATATGTGAAATTAAAAATAAAACTGAACTCATATTCAGAGTTCAAAGAGAACAGATCAGTGGTTAACAGAAGGCAGGGAAGGTAGGCAAAATGGGTAAAGGAGGTCAAAAGGTACAAACTTCCTATTATAAAATAAAGAAGTCCTGGGGATGTAAAGCATGGTGACTCTAGTTAACATTCTGTTGTTGCTGTTTAGTTGCTAAGTTGTGTCTGTCTCTTTGTAACTTCGTGGACTCTAGTCCATCAGACTCCTCTGCCCATGGGATTTCCCAGGCAAGAATACTGGAGTGGGTTGCCATTTCCTCCTCCAGGGGATCCTTCCTACCCAAGGATTGACCCCATGTCTCCTGAACTGGCTGACAGATTCTTGACCACTGAGTCACCAGGGAAGACCCGAATTAACTATACAGTATCATATATTCAGATTCTTTGTGACCCTCTGGACTGTAGCCCACGAGGCTCCTCTGGACCATGAGATTTTCCCAGCAAGAATATAGGAGCGGGTTGGCATTTCCTCCTCCAGGGGATCTTCCTGACCAAGGGATTGAATCAGCATCTCTTGTGTCTCCCGCACTGCAGGTGAATTTTTTACTGCTGAGCCATCAGGGAAGCCCTGTTGAGAGAGCAGATCTTAAAATTTACTATTATACAGTTGCAGAGAAGAACCAATTCTGATTCCATGTTGGAAATGTTTCTTTGGCTTGTTTTTCATTGATGTTGTTATTACAATCATACATAACGGCCTGCCTCAGAGGACCCTGCTCCTATGCCTGACTGTTAAACTAAAGAGCCTCTATTCAGCTCACAGAGAGATAAACTGACCCTGCCCACCTGTGAATGGCTGCAAGAAAGAATAGATTAATACATCCCTTCCCTGATGCTTCCTTGGTGACTCAGAGGATGAAGAATCTGCCCACAGCACAGAAGACTTGGGTGTGATCCCTAGGTCAGGAAGATCCCCTATGCACTCCAGTATTCTTGCCTGGAGAATCCCATGGACAGAGGAGCCTGGAGGGGTACAGTCCCTGGGGTCCATAGCTCATGGGGTCACAAAGAGTCAGACATGACTGAGTGACTAACACTTCTTTCTTTTCCCTGATTCTGGCCATTTCTGGAGATGTTTTCCAAGACTGACGGCCCTTTTAACTTTTTCACTTCCTCTCCCTCTTTGCCTTTTGACTGTACTTCCTCACAGCCTCTCTCTCTGGTTCTATAACAGAACCTGGCATCCAGACCCCAACAAGATGGCTATTTTGAGACATTAGTCTGCCATCTTCTCAGTTAGCCAGCTTCCAAATAAAGTTGTATTCTTTGCCTGAACACCTCGTCTCTCGGATTTGTTGGCCTGTACTGCATTGAGCAGAGCTCACTGAATGATTGAGCAGGCATGTGGTGATCAGAGCCTCCATATCACAGACTCAGTAACAACACAAGGAAAACATATTGTAACTATGTGTGGCGATACAAATTGTGTTAGCTGTTTCACCATATATATCTGTGTGTGTGTGTGCTCAGTTGCTTAGTTGTGTCCGACTCTTTTGTGACCCCCTGAACTGTAGCCCACCTGGTTCCTCTGCCCATGGAATTTTCCAGGCAAGAATACTGGAGTTGGTTGTTATTTCCTCCCCCAGGGAAGCTTCCCGACCCAGGGATCAAACTTGTGTCTCCTTCATTGGCGGGTGGATTCTTTACCACTGAGCCAACTGGGAAGCCTCTATTAATATCTACATATACCTATATATAGGTATCAAATCATAACATACACATAAAACTAATAGCTTGTTGTTGTTTAACTGCTAAGTCATGTCTGACTCTTCTGAGACCCCATGGACTGTAGCCCGCCAGGGTCCTCTGCCTATGGAATTCTCCAGGCAAGAATACTAGAGTGGGTGCCATTCCTTTCTCTAGGGGATCTTCCTGACCCAGGGACTGAACCCATGTCTCCTGAATTAGCAGGTGAAGGTTAACTTTTTACCACTGAGCCACCAGGGTATTACATGTCAACTCTACAACTCTATCTCAATAAAAAAAACCTTTCCCCACCCCATACTCTGAACATTGGCTGCCTATTGTTTCCTACTGATATTTTGTTTTGTTATTAAAGTCTTTATTCCATCTGAAGTAGATTTTTTTTGTACCTTGTGTATGTTATGGTTTAAAAATTGTTTCCCCACAAAATTCATGTATCAAATCCCTAGCCCCCCAGTACCTCAGAATGTGACTGTATTTAGAGATAGGGCCTTAAAGAGGTGATTAAGGTTAAATGATGCTATTTGGGTGGGCCTTAAATTCCCCTGGAGAAGGGATAGGCTACTCACTCCAGTATTCTTGGGCTTCTCTGATGGCTCAGAAGGTAAAGAATCCGCCTGCAAGGGAGACCTGGGTTCCATCCCTGAGTTGGGAAGATCCCCTGGAGGAGGGCATGGCAGTCAACTCCAGTATTCTTGCCTGGAGAATCCTCATGGACAGAGGAGTCTGGTGGGCTACAGTCCATGCGGTCACAAAGAGTTAGACATGATGGAGTGACTAAACACAGCACAGCACAATCCAGTCTAACTGTTGTCCTTGTAACAGGAAATTTGGACTTACAAGGGGACACCAGGGATGCTCGCTCATAAAGGAATGATCACATGAAGACATGAAGATAAGGCTGCCAACTGCAAATCAAAGAGAGAGGCCCCAGGAGGAATACATTGATCCTGGACTTCTAGCCTCCAGAGAGAGAAAGTAAATTTCTGTAAATTGAGCATTCAGCCTGTGGTATTCTGTCAAGGCAGCCCTGGAAAACTAATACAGTGTAAGATACAGACTTCATTTTTTTTTTTAATATGGAAAAGTCAATTTTCTACTTCCATTTATTGGATAATTTCCTTTCCTCACTAACGTATCATGCTTCCTCTGCCATATGCCACAACTCTCCATACACGCTATCTATGTCTAGGCTCATATACCACAATTCTATATACTTGTGCATCTATTTCTCCGCTCATATACCAGAATTCTATATACATGTTCATCTACTTCTAGGCTCATATACAATTCTATATACATGTGCCTTTATTTCTAGGCTCTTTAAACTATTTCACTGGTTAGTCTATCCCTATGAGAGGACCAAACTTTCTTCATTGCTCGAGCTTAACAGAGCAACTTAATAACGTAAAGTCTTGATGACTGGTAGAGGAGACCTTCCTTCTAATTTTTCTGTAAAGTTACTTTGCTCTTTTTGATCACTTACAGTTTCATATAAAATTTGCAATCAGTGTGTCAAGTTTCACTAAAAATAATATTAGGATACTGCTTTACATTAAATCTAGAGAACTACAGGAAAGTATCTTTTAATTAAAGATTTATCTCCATTTGAAAGTACATTTATTTCCTTTTCTGCTCTACTAATAACAATTTTAGTTCTGTCCACATGATGGCACTAGAAACCAAAAGAAAAAATCAGATTTTTCATAATTGGACAGAAGACTCAATAATACATGTGCATGTTAGTATTTTATTAAGTGCTCAAATGTTTTGGAGGATAGACCTGGATTTCCTATGGCATGTTCAACAGTACATCAAATGCTTAAGTAAATTTGGTAAAGAGATACACAATAATATATGATAATCAAAGAATGGAAATAATAATAAAAATATCATGACTATTCTTCACAGTCCTTTTATCATAGAAAGTCATAAACAAATTAGATTTAAAAGTTCATTATCAGCAGATAAAATAGATGCAGTGTAAAATTAGCTCTGGAAATTTAGGTAGTAATTTCTAAACCAGCAAGCCTACTACAGGCTAGTAAACAACTCTGCCTAAATCTGGGGGGCAAAGGTCACCCCTAGGTTTAACTTTAAAGAGGAAGATTACATAAGTCTTCATGTCTACATCTAGGTCCACCCCTTATTCCAGCCCTGACAATTTTGGGGTAAAGTTCACTTTTACTTTGTAAGAAACATGCCTGGGCTTGCCCTGTTTACAGAATCAAAAAGCAAGAGTCACAGAAGACTTTCTCTTTCTACTTTGTAATGCCAATGACACTCGTTTACACATTACGTGGGAAGTACTTGAGACAGAGTCTTTGAAACCACGCATACCTAAGTCACTGATGACAGGCTTGTTGCTGTTGCTTTAGTTGCTAAGTCCTGTCGACTCTTTTGCGACCCCATGAGCTGTATAGCCCAGCAGGTTCCTCTACCCACAGGATTTCCCAGGCAAGAAATACTCCTTGATGGTATCTGGACTTGGGTCAACCCTTTTCTAAATACTTTCCAGCGGGTTATTAACCTGATGTTCTATATAGAACTGGAAATTAGTGTTGAAATATTGTGAAATATATTTTAACTTACATTTAAAAATTTGCCTACTACTCATTAACGTAACTTGGATGATCTACTAAATATTTATTCAGAGAGACTACATAAGTTACCTAAATTCTTGAAACCCCAGATTCCTCATCTGTAAAATGGGAATAACAGTATTTTCTACTTAGAACGGACGCAGAATTAAATAAGATATTTGAAAACACTAAATACGGTGCCCTGCACATAAAAATACTATCGTCATTAGAGCAAGAAACAATGATGTTCCGAGGTTAGCAAATCTGAATTGTAAAATCTGGAAACGGGAAACTAAGCCATGTTTTAACTCACTAGGCTATGTTCCTCCCTCATGCTCCAATTCCCTCCATTTGGAAGGCCCAAGACTGCCTCTCTCAGCACCGGAGCAGCCTCGTGGCTTAACGACCCATTTAAACGACGAAGTCTGCATAACCCCTTCGGAAGAAGAGATAGATGATTTCGATTGTAAAACCATAATCAGCACCTGGAGCCCGATGACACCACTTATTGTCAAAGAAAGCCCGTACCGCGGCCCACTCCAACCGCTAACTGCGCTTCTGGCACATTCCACGAGATGGCGCTTTTGCTCCCAGTCTTCGGACATCCTGAAGGCAAAGCCTTTCCCAGGCAACTGCCTCCCTCTCCAAGATGAAGAGCCTGACTTCGGATCTAGGGTGATGGGCACCAAGTGGGACTTGGCCATGGTCAGCCGGCCGGCCTGAGCCGACGTCTGCCTCGTTCAGAAGCAGCGGGGAGCTCGGAAGGCCCTGCTCCGGGAATCCCTGCCTTTCAGGGGCGCGGCCTCCCCGGAGGGACCCTCTAGACAGGAGCTGGCGGGGTAAACGCGCGGGGCCGCGGCCGCCCGGGGGAAGCCTCACGGGCCTTTGCAGGGGACTCTGGCCACAGTCGCCCCGTGACCGCGGAAGCCTCAGGCTGCGGGGCGGGCAGCAAGGGCTTCGCGGGGGAGCGACCCTGCGATGCCCGCAGCGCCGCGGGCCACGGGGCGGGGCCGCGGCGCCGGCCCCCGGGCTTCTGCTTCAAACCTAGAAGTTCGGGGCATTCCAAGAACGCGGTGCGGGTCACGAGGACGGCCGGACGCCTGGGTCCGCCTCCTCACCGCGGGGAGCGCTCCCCCGCGGCCAGGCCGCCGGCTCAGGCACCCGGCTCGCGAGCGGAAACCCGGTGGCCCTTAGCGACCTCCCGCCCGGCCCCGAGCGCTCCGGAGGCCGGGGGGCGGGGCGTCGCCCGTGACGTCGCGTTCCAGCTCGATGCTCCGCCCCCTTCTCGGCCCGTATATAAGACTTCGCCCGGCGTTCGCACTCGCACAAGTGGACCGAGGCGTCGGGCGCGGGAGGTTGGCCGCGGCGGCGCGGGGGAGCTCGAGGGCAGAGGCCGGGTCGGTCGTGTGTCCGCGCCTCGGAGGTGGTGGCCGGCAGTGGTAGGCGACGAGGCGACCATGGAGCTCTTACGGACTATCACCTACCAGCCGGCCGCCAGCAGCAAGATGTGCGAGCAGGCGCTGGGCAAGGCTTGCGGCGGGGACTCGAAGAAGAAGCGGCCGCAGCCGCCCCCCGAGGAGCCGCAGCCGCCGCAGCCCCCGGCGCAGGTGCAGCCGGCGGCCCCGCACCATCATCACCACCACTCGCATTCGGGGGCCGAGGTCTCGCGGATTATCGTCGACCCCACGACGGGGAAGCGCTACTGCCGCGGCAAAGTCCTGGGAAAGGTGACGAGCGGCGGGCGCCCGGCTGCCGGGCGGGAGGGAGGTCTCCCCGAGCGTCTCCCCCACCGTCCACCCCCCACCCCGAGGCCCGGGCCGGACCCGGCTCCCCGCTCCGCCGCCGCTCCTCGAGGTCTCGGTCGTCGGATCCGGCGCGGCGTGGGGTGCTCACCTGCCCGCCTCTGGCTTTTGTGCGCTGACAGCGCGGGGGTCGCGTTCTCCATCCTTGACCGCGGCTTGTCTGCCTCCCCCACGAGCCCAGAGACACTGATCTTGAGGCCAGAAGCGAGGGTTTTCTACACCAGACCTGGCGCTCCAGATGCCTCCCCACCCCCACCCCAGAGAATTTTCTTGACACGTCTCTTCAGACCCTATTTCTCATCTCCCCGACCCCCAGCCCCGCTCCGTAAAGCTCCTCTTTGTAAAAGGAGAAGGGACACCGTTTTAACTTAACTGTTGTTAGGAGTGCTTTCCCTTCGTGAAGGAGCTTTTTAAAAAAGTAGACCGCGTCCCTCTGTCCACCCTTACTCATATTTTTGCTTATCTTTCTCATGTATTTATTTTTTAAAAAACCTGCCGTCCATGTTCCTGCCATACTCAATTCCCTCTCGGCTTTGTTTCCTTTCAGGGTGGCTTTGCAAAATGCTACGAGATGACAGATTTGACAAACAACAAAGTCTACGCTGCAAAAATTATTCCTCACAGCAGAGTAGCCAAACCTCATCAAAGGGAAAAGGTGTGTATGACTGTTGAGTAAAATATTTTCTTTGTGTGCAGAGATGGCCCTTCCCTGTTAGGAACATGTCTTCTGCATGTGTAAGCAGCTGGCTTTGCAGAGGTGAAGGAGGCTAATAAGAGTGATCTTGCTTTTCCTTTTAGATTGACAAAGAAATAGAGCTTCACAGGATTCTCCATCACAAGCACGTCGTGCAGTTTTACCACTACTTCGAGGACAAAGAAAACATCTACATTCTTTTGGAATATTGCAGTAGAAGGGTAAGTCTTCACTCATATGAGTGCATGGACTTCCCGCACACTGACCTGGCATTCCAATTGCACTTTATCTGGGAATTTGATTGTGGACATAATTATAATATGGCAGCATTACCTTTCATCGCTCATCCTGCATAAGGAAGCTACTGATGCTGGCAACTTTGTTTGACAGATTCTCATTTTTCCTTCTCCTCCTCCCAGTCCATGGCTCATATCTTGAAAGCACGGAAGGTGTTGACAGAGCCAGAAGTCCGGTATTACCTCAGGCAGATCGTGTCTGGACTAAAGTACCTTCACGAACAAGAAATCTTGCATAGAGATCTCAAACTAGGTGAGCCCTTCACTCCAAACCCTGACTTCTGTGTCAGAGAGGTGTGTGCTCTCTTTCCCTTTTCTTACATAGTTAACGCTCTTAGTTGGCATCTAGCCATTGCAGTGTTGCTTCTGAATGATGGCTCTCCTATTAAGCAGCTGGCTGCCTGCCTCTCGAGTGGATGGATGTGTGTGTACTTGGTTAGAATATTTTTTCAACAGAAATCAGACTTTTTTTCTTTTGTCATCCAGGGAACTTTTTTATTAATGAAGCCATGGAACTGAAAGTTGGGGACTTTGGTTTGGCAGCCAGGCTGGAACCCTTGGAACACAGGAGAAGGTAAGAGTCAGAAGGATACATCTTAACTAGGGTTTTGTGGAGATCAAACATGCCCTTTTTATCTTCCAATTAATGTTTCAGAGGTTAGTTGATACTAAAAGCTGTAAACTGCTACAGTGTTAATTGAAGGAAACACTTACTCAGTGCCACTATGGCCTAGGCAGAGTATCTCCTGCCCATAAGTTGATTATGAAACAAATCTTTTCTTTGCCTGAAATGTATAAAAATGTCCTGTTGTACCTGGTCTCAGTTGGCTTAAAGCACTTTGTCCTGTGACTGAAAATAATTGTATATGCATTAAAAAAAAAATTAACCAAGTCACTTGGTGAAATGTCAATTGTTCATACGCCAAAAGTCAAATGTTTCCAAATAGAAATTCAGCATAGCTTACCCAGAGAACTAAGTTTAAACAAGAGGAGAGTTCCTAGTGAAATCTTCATATTTTGTTTTCCCAGGACGATATGTGGTACCCCAAATTATCTTTCTCCTGAAGTCCTCAACAAACAAGGACACGGCTGTGAATCAGACATTTGGGCCTTAGGCTGTGTTATGTAAGTAAACTCACCAAAATAATAAAAAATCAAATTTAGATGTAGATTTTAGAACTGGAAAAGAATTGCTTTATGATGGTTCCTAAAGAGGTGTTTCCTTATATACAGGTATACAATGTTACTAGGAAGACCTCCATTTGAAACTACAAATCTGAAAGAAACTTACAGATGTATAAGAGAAGCAAGGTATACAATGCCCTCTTCATTGCTGGCTCCTGCTAAGCACTTAATAGCTAGCATGTTGTCTAAAAATCCAGAAGATCGTCCCAGTTTGGATGACATCATTCGACATGATTTCTTTTTGCAGGTTGGTGCGGGTTTTTTCTTTTTTGCATCTTTTTATTTCATGCTCTTGATCCTAATTTCTCAGCAGGTTACTGAAAGACTTTTCTTATGCTTCACAGGGCTTCACTCCAGATAGACTCTCTTCTAGCTGTTGTCACACAGTTCCAGATTTCCACTTGTCAAGCCCAGCTAAAAATTTCTTTAAGAAGGCAGCTGCTGCTCTTTTTGGTGGCAAAAAAGACAAAGCAAGATATATTGACACACATAGTAAGTTATAAGACTTTTTCTGTATCCGATATTATATATATAAAGTTGATAAGTCAGTTGAAAGAGGCTTTCATGTTAACATAATTTGGCCAGTATGTTAGTAAACTGTTGAAGTTTTGGTAGCATAATAAATCTAAACTGCAAACTGTAGTTGATAGTTTTGTTTCAGATGCATTAAAGTGTGCTTCTTGGATAATTGCAGCTGATGGCAAAGATAAAACTGTTGGTTTTGCCTTGAATGCTCTTAAGTTGGTTATTAACGCAAAAGGAGGAAATATGGCTTGCTCTGTTTCTGTCTTTGGATAGAATAATGCTCATAAGCCTTTTTCTTGATTTATAGATAAAGTGTCTAAAGAAGATGAAGAAATTTACAAGCTTAGGCATGATTTGAAAAGGACTTCGATAACTCAGCAACCCAGCAAACACAGGACAGATGAGGTATGCTAGAGAGGAATAAAGTAGTTACAAACAGTTTATATCATTTCCGTTCTTTGTTAATTATCACTTGGATCATGATATATTTACTTAAAGGTTTTTTTTCCCAACCCTTTAAATGGAAAGATTTTATCTCTTAGTTTAACAATGCATGCAGTTGAGTTATCAGAAATATCTTTTATTTGGCTTGTGTCCATTGCTTTTTGATAAGCTTTCCTAGTAATTGCTATAATCTCATCTTAAACTAGAATCCTCAACTTTAGATGAATTTTAAATGCTTGACTATCATCTGGCTCTTCTCTCTTCTAGGAACTCCAGCCACCTACCACTGCAGTTGCCAGATCTGGAACACCCGCAGTGGAAAACAAGCAGCAGATTGGAGATGCTATTCGGATGATAGTCAGAGGAACTCTTGGCAGCTGCAGCAGTAGCAGTGAATGTAAGTTGTCAATCACATTTTAAATAGTGACACTCTAAATGCCAGTGTTCAACACTAAGCAGTTGAAGTCAGCTTGGTTTTTGGCCTGATTTAACATATAAGAAGCAACTTAGAGGATTGGAGTGATTTTGAGTCCTCCATCCTTAGAATAAGTGGAGGGAGACCTAGCACCTACCATAGCCTGAGGTTTTGTTGTTAATTATTTTATAACTTTCTCTGACTTTTTAGGCCTTGAGGACAGTACCATGGGAAGTGTCGCAGACACGGTGGCAAGAGTCCTTCGAGGATGTCTAGAAAACATGCCAGAAGCTGACTGCATCCCCAAAGAGCAACTGAGCACTTCCTTTCAGTGGGTCACCAAATGGGTCGACTACTCTAACAAATACGGCTTTGGGTACCAGCTCTCAGACCACACTGTAGGAGTCCTTTTCAACAACGGTGCTCACATGAGCCTCCTTCCAGACAAAAAGTAAGTGTGTTCGGTTAAGGAAGCCCTGTCAGTTCTTCAGTTTTGCCCTAAGGAAATCGGAAAACAGTGACTGACTTTTCCTGTTTCTGTGTCTTTTCTCCCTGTTCTTTAGAACAGTTCACTATTATGCGGAGCTTGGCCAATGCTCTGTTTTCCCAGCCACAGATGCCCCTGAACAATTCATTAGTCAAGTGACGGTGCTGAAATACTTCTCTCATTACATGGAGGAGAACCTCATGGATGTAAGTAGCCTGGCTTTCAGGAAGTGGTGTTTGAAGTGTGGTCACCAGAGCAGTAGCATCTGTATGGCTTCAGCGCTTTTAGAAGTGCAGCGTCTCCTGTTCCGTCCTCAGTCTGTGGCTCAGGCTCTCTGGGTGGTGGGACAGGAATCTCCAGGCCACGCTGGCCCTTGCTTAAGTTTGAGAGGCATTTGCTTAGAAGAACTGAGTGCACACACTGCAGTCTTCCTCAGCACTAACTCTGCCAATCTCTCTCAGGGTGGAGATCTGCCTAGTGTTACTGATGTTCGAAGACCTCGGCTCTACCTCCTTCAGTGGCTAAAATCTGATAAGGCCTTAATGATGCTCTTCAATGATGGCACCTTTCAGGTAAATGAACCCTGTAAGAAAGTGCGTGTTTAGGTCCTAAGAAATGATTTTTACATAGCCAGTTCAATTATTGAGAAAACTCTTCATATCTTGACTATTTAGAGATGCTTAATATCTACATCTACTTTTTAAAGGTGAATTTCTACCATGATCATACAAAAATAATCATCTGTAGCCAAAATGAAGAATACCTTCTCACCTACATCAATGAGGACAGGATATCTACAACTTTCAGACTGACAACTCTGCTGATGTCTGGCTGTTCGTTAGAATTAAAAAATAGAATGGAATATGCTCTGAACATGCTCTTACAGAGGTGTAACTGAAAGATTTCTTGAACGGACCCTATGGGACTCCTCTTTTCCACTGTGAGACCTACACGGAAGTCAGTAGAATGATCTACAGCACGTTGAAGAAGATGGACAGGTGGTGGTACGAAAACAATCTCTCTGTGGCCCCCTGGACCTGGTGGAACCCGGAGCAGGCTGAGGCACACAGGCCTGAACTTTGGACAAGCTGAGAATGAATCGGAATGCAGTTTTCCTTGACGTACCTGTTTCTAAAGGCTTTTCAGACAATTTTGCAGAAAGGTGCATTGACTCTTAACTTCTCTCTGTGGAGAGTGCTTCGGACAGAGGACTTGGAGCTGTGAATATACTTCCTGAAGGGGAGGGAAAGGGAGGACGCTCCCATGTTGTTTAAAGGCTATAATTGGAGCAGCTTTTGGCTGCTTAACTGTGAACTATGGCCATATATATATATTTTTTGTTTTGTTAATTTTTGAAGACACTTGTGGCTGGAAAAGTGCATTCCTTGTTAATAAACTTTTTATTTATTACAGCCCAAAGAGCAGTATTTATTATCAATTTTTTTTTATGTTGACCATTTTAAACTGTTGGCAATAAAGAGTATGAAAAAGCAGAAACAGTGGTCTCCTGTCTTTTGTATGACATCAGCACCGCATCACCGCATTCTTAGATCATGGATTCTTGGCACCCTTTGGCGTGACATAGAGTGTAGAAGCAGGCTAAAAAGTTAGAACTTTAATTATTCCAGTAATAGTTTCTAGGAAGTCAATATTTAATACCTGAAATGAAGTCATATACTCTCTGAGTAGATCTGGCTTGAGAAGAGAAGAGTATAATAAAAATATCACTCTTATCACAACCAAAATAAAGGCCGCCTACTACGGGAGACCTGGGTTTGATCCCTGGGTTGGGAAGATCCCCTGGAGAAGGAAATGGTAACCCACTCCAGTATTCTTGCCTGGAGAATCCCATGGACGGAGAAGCCTGGTAGGCTACAGTCCATGGGGTCGCAAAGAGTCGGACACGACTGAGCGACTGAACGGAACGGAACGGAACTATGCAAAAGCAATTTCTCTCTGGAGTATTTCCCCAAAACTTGTTTAGCTTGGGATTGAAGGCTAGAGTAATCTTGTATAAATAGACCTCTGTTATTAAAGGTCAATAAGTTAAGGAAGTTTTATCTTTTTTTCAAAAAAATGTATTTATTTGGCTGTGTCTGGTCTTAGTTGCAGCCTGCACGATCCTTGTGTCATGAGGGATCTTTCATTGTAGCACATGGGTTCTAGTTGTGGCATGGGCTCAGTAGTTGTGGCCCACAGGTTTAGTTGCCCTGTGGCACGTGGGATCTTAGTTCCCCAACCAGGGGTCAAATCTGTGTCCTCTGTATCACAAGGTGTAATCTTAACCACTGGACCACCAGGAAGTGCCAGACTTTTACCTTAATATGGGCAAAACTCTTTTAATACTTGCACCACCTAAATGTATAACTCAGTTCAAACCATCCTAAACACTTCCATTGCCAGAAGTACTTTGTAAATAAGTCATTTTATTTTCCTTCTGGTGCATGGACGTTGAGGAATGGTATGAGTACCGAGCTATAGTTTTAAGCCCATCTTTAAACTATCAAATTATCCAAGAGGTAAATCTGAGATGGTTTTCTTTTTCAATGGGATCTCTGACAGTTGTATGAAGCTGCTCATCCTGTTTACTCTGAACTTACAGTGACCTGTATAAAGTGCAAATACTTTTTTTGTTCAATTGTAATCCTACTATAAGGAAGATATTGTCCTGAGAAAAGCAGCACCCTGATGTATTAAGCTCTATTTGCACAGGGCTCCTCTACAGAATAGTGCAGAGATGATGGTTGTAGTTTTCCAAAATTTTTCTAAAATTATTACAAACTGCACCTTACATACTTCGTTAATAAATGTCAAATCTAGAGAACTGTTTATGGATATTTTACAGTTACTAGATTAACTCCTGTTGACTGGAGTTCTCTGACCAGGTGTACAACTTCAGTCTTTGTTAAATGGTAATAGCTGAAGAAAATAGTAATAGCTGAAGAAAAATGGATAATTACACTGGGTGTGGAAAAGTAGAACCTATTATTATCTGTGAGCAGAGATATAAAAATAGGAGTTTCAAACAGTAAAAAGTGTGCTTTCATTCTTAATTTTATAGTTAAATTGCATATTACTTCACTTTCAAGATTGGGTACTTATCCATTCTTGTATGTACTGAGGATCTGTGCCTGTTCACTCAGTCATGTCTGACTCTTTGCGACCCCATGAAATGTAACCTGCCAGGCTCCTCTGTCCTTGGACTTCTTCAGGCAAGAATACTGGAGTGGGTTGCCCTTTCCTACTCGAGGGGGATCTTCCTGACCAGGGATCGAACCCACATCTCTCTCATCTCCTGCACTGCAGGTGGGGTCTTTACCACTGTGCTACTGAGGATCTACAGTCTGCCAAATCCTCAGCCTGGCACTGCAGGTGCTGAGTGAGCCCAAGCCTCTCCCTGCCCTCGAGGAAGTCACAGCAGAGTGGAGGAGACAGTACGTTTACCTGGCAGTCTGATAAGTGCTGTGATATTATGATAAAAGTATGCACTGGGTGTCGTGGGAACCAAGAACGGGAATCATGGGGCATCAGCCGTAGGCGTAGGGTGGACTCGGAGAATAGATTTCAGAGAAGGAAATTCTTTTTTATTGGGTTTTGAAAAATGAATGAGGGTTGTATAAAGGCATGAGATGGGGAAGGGTATTATAAGCAGTGGGGATAACACGTATAGATGCCCAAGGGTGAAAGAGTTCATAGAAGAATTGGGTAAGTATCATAGGTAAAGGCTGGAAGAAACAGACCTGTACCCCATGTGCCATCACAAGGCATTTAGGCTGCATCAAAAGCTACATGTAGTTACTCAAAGACTTCAAGGAAGCAAGTGACTTAGTGTATGCACGTGTCTAAGTCGCGTCAGTCATGTCCAACTCTCTGAAACCTTATGGACTGTAGCCTGCCAGGCTCCTCTGTCCATGGGATTCTCCAGGCAAGAATAGTGGAGTGAGTTGCCATGCCCTCCTCCAGGAGGTCTTCCTGACCCAGGGATTGAACCCATCTCTTACGTCTCTGTGTTGGCAGGTGGGTTATTTACCATGGGCACTACCTGGGAAGCCCAAGTGACCTAGTATATCAGTTTAATAAAATTCATTCTAGGGGCAAAGCAAGATGGGTGGGACAGAAGAAAAATATGACCCAAACAAGAAAGATATTACTGTTCTGATCCAGGTAAGAAAGGACTTTATGGAAAGGAGCATATAAAGAGTCAGACAGTATCTCCTTTGACTCATCTACTTCATTTTAGTATCCCCCATACTGTGGCGTATGACAATCCAATTTCGAATGAATAAATGGCAATAGATTCAGGAGGGACTTAGAAAGTTGATTTCAATACGATTTGGCACTTTATTGAATGTGGGTCTTTAGGATGACTGGCTGGGGCAGTCAGTGGCAGGTAGACAGTGTACTCTGGGGTCGTTAACTGAAATAAATTGGGACTCTAGAAGGAAAAGCCTGTTATTTAGGGAAATCCAGTGAGTTTGCTGCTGCTGCTAAGTCGCTTCAGTCATGTCTGACTCTGTGCGACCCCATAGATTGCAGCCCATCAGGCTCCCCTGTCCCTGGGATTCTCCAGGAAAGAACAGTGGAGTGGGTTGCCATTTCCTTCTCCATCCAGTGAGTTTGCTGCTGCTGCTAAGTCGCTTCAGTCGTGTCCGACTCTGTGCGACCCCATAGACGGCAGCCTACCCAGCGCTCCTGTCCCTGGGATTCTCCAGGCAAGAATACTGGAGTAGGTTGTCATTTCCTTCTCCAAAGCACAAAAGTGAAAAGTGAAAGTGAAGTCGCTTAGTTGTGTCTGACTCCTAGCGACCCTGTGGACTGCAGCCTACCAGGCTCCTCTGTCCATGGGATTTTCCAGGCGAGAGTACTGGAGTGGGTTGTCATTGCCTTCTCCTTCCAGTGAGTTTCAGTTCAGTTCAGTTCAGTCACTCAGTCATGTCCGACTCTCCACGACCCCATGAATCACAGCATGCCAGGCCTCCCTGTCCATCACCAACTCCCAGAGTTCACTCAAACTCATGTCCATCGAGTCGGTGATGCCATCCAGCCATCTCATTCTCCGTCATCCCCTTCTCCTCCCGCCCCCAACCTTTCCCAGCATCAGAGTCTTTTCCAGTGAGTCAACTCGTCGCATGAGGTGGCCAAAATATTGCAGTTTCAGGTTTAGCATCAGTCCTTCCAATGAACACCCAGGATTGATCTCCTTTAGAATGGACGGGTTGGATCTCCTTGCAGTCCAAGGGACTCTCAAGAGTCTTCTCCAGCGAGTTTAGGACATGCTAAATCAACCTTGTATGAGGATGTTCAAAAAGATCCAGAAAGCAGTTGGGTATACACATCTATACCTCAAAAGTGAGCAAGACCTGGGAGTAAACAGGTTTCGGATGAGAGCACGCAAAAATGAGTCCTTGTCATCCCTTCTATCCAGCAGCATTTTTTTTAATACTGAGAACATCTATGTAAAATGTATCAGTGTTGATAAACCTTTGCTGTGAAGGAAGGAGGATAAAAAATTCTCCAAAAAATTCTCTTCAAAATCAAGGACCCTGGATTCCATACAGACAACTCCTCCCAAAGAGATGGACAATGATGAACCCCTTCAGTCCTCAAGAGTGTTTCTCAGTTAGCCGCCCTAAATCCTGGCAATCTATAGGCTGAGATATAAGGCAATCGTGAAAGATGTAAAACTTTAGTTTTTGTACCAAGTAATAGCAAATTTCAGGTAAGTGTGGTATGACCATGGCAGTAACTCAGATTTTGAGTTATTTGACATTTGTACTTTATAAAAGTAGTAAAAATGTAGTAAACAAACAAACAAACACGCCTACCCCATCAAGAACTGTTATTGAATATAACCTTAATACTTTCTAGGGAGGAAGTGTATTCCAGTAAGTACACTTACTGTGTACGTTTGGAGAAAGTTTAGAATCGGTTCTAAGTTCAAATTCTTGTTCAACCTTGTCTTAGCAATATGATCTTGGTAAACACCTAAGCTCTTTATGTTTCAGTTTCCTCACATGAAACGTTAAATGATAATAGAAAATTTACACACCAACAGTGCTCAATAAATATTTGCTCCTTTTCTTTTTCTGTTCCCCTTGCCTCCATCTATACCCATCATGACAGTGAAAGTGAAGTCGCTCAGTTGTGTACGACTCCTAGCGAAACCATAGTTAACTAGGTAACCGTCAGTTCAGTTCAGTCACTCAGTCGTGTCCGACTCTCCGTGAGCCCATGAATCACAGCACACCAGGCCTCCCTGTCCATCACCAACTCCCTGAGTTCACTCAAACTCATGTCCATAGAGTCGGTGATGCCATCCAGCCATCTAATTCTTGGTCGTCCGCTTCTCCTCACGCCCCCAACCGAGAGTCCCTTGTACCGCAGGGAGATCCAACCAGTCCATTCTAAGGGAGATCGATCCTGGGTGTTCATTGGAGGGACTGATGCTAAAGCTGAAACTGCAATACTTTGGCCACATCATGCGACGAGTTGACTCACTGGAAAAGGTAACCATAGTTACCTAGAAAAGAAAATGACTGACTCATTACGTCCCTCCTAACCTTCCTTTCTGTAACAATCATGGTCCAGTTGTGGAAACAAAATTCATTTTAGACTTTCAGAGAGAAGCGATTTATTAGAGGCTACTGGTTGTACAGATGATGGAAGAGTTCAGAAATGAAATGGGAGGTGGTGAGGCAAACAAGAGTGTAGCAGCAGCAGGAAGCCATTGCCGCACCTTTGGCTGGAGAGATCCAAAATACTTCAGAACTGGGCAGGTGCAGAGGTGGTGGGTCCCTGGCAGAATTATGGTGATCAGAGTCTACCAGGAATTTGAAATCATGAAGCTAATGTAGATATGGCTTGAAATAATCCCTGTACACGTCTGATTTAGAAAGGGGGTAAAATATTCTGGATTCTCTCCTCCTTTTGCCTTGAAGTCTACCAGTGACCAAGTAAATTGGATGTCAGGAAAACGAATCCTGGGGAATATAGCTGTAGGAGTGATTCTTCTGTTGTAAAATGAAGCAAGGAAAGGGCAGGGATGATTCTGAGCTTTAACAGGCAGATACCTTCCTTCTTTCCTAACTTTTCTCTTCCATTAGCTTTATACCCTCTCTATCCTCTCTTCCTCTTCAATCCCAAAGTAACAAGAGTGCTTAAGAGCTCTAGTTCACTAGGCAGAAGGATGTTCACTTCTAGTTCACTAGTTCTAAGCTCTAGTTCACTAGGCAGGGGAAGATTAGAGGAGGAACAAGATGGAGTGAGGAACCTTAAAACTGGAGTCATTCTTGCTTTCAGTTCAGTTCAGTTCAGTTCAGTCGCTCAGTCGTGTCCGACTCTCCGCGACCCCATGAATCACAGCACACCAGGCCTCCCTGTCCATCACCAACTCCCGGAGTTCACTCAAACTCATGTCCACACAGTCAGTGATGCCATCCAGCCATCTCATTCTCTGTCGTCCCCTTCCCCTCCTGCCCCCAATCCCTCCCAGCATCAGAGTCTTTTCCAGTGAGTCAACTCGTCGCATGAGGTGGCCAAAGTATTGGAGCTTCAGCTTCAACATCAGTTCTTCCAATGAACACCCAGGACTGATCTCCTTTAGAATGGACTGGTTGGATCTCCTTGCAGTCCAAGGGACTCTCAAGAGTCTTCTCCAACACCACAGTTCAAAAGCATCTTTAGACCTCTGTAATTTGAAGCATCAAACTTTTTTTCCACTACAGAGATGTTAGTCTAATGAAAACAAATGTGACTAAAACTGAGTAAGATAGATGTTCATAAGGTATGTAGATAAATCAATGTTGGTATCTTACAGCAATTCCATGAGTGATAGTCAGTATATATATTTTAAGTCTTGGAATAAACTCTTTTACAAACAGAAACCCATAGATTCCATTTTGTTTTTCCTTGACTTGCAAGAGATTCCAACCTATATATGCTTAGATTTCTGATTTCTTCTAGCACTTCTTTATGCCTTATTAACTTTAGTAATAGAAAGTATTTCTTTGTTTGAATTGCCACAATTTAATTATATTAGTGAATTCAAACTAAAAAGTTAAACTCCCATATGCAGTGTTGGAATTTAATATCATGGTTCATCAATGTTTGGAATTCAATTGAATATAATAGATCTTTCCCCTGGAATTAGCTTTATATTGCAATTATATATAAAGCAAAATTGATTTTAATGATTGAGGTACAATAACTTCACTACCAAGTTAAGGTGAAAATAATAAATTTACTGCAATATCTCGGCTCTGAAATACTGACTGATTAGATATTTTAACCCAACCATGCAAGTTGGAACAAATTATCTTTTTTAGGCCTGTAGCAAATTAGTACTGCAAGAAACCAGGCCGCAGGCCTACATGAGATAAAATCAGCACTGACTTTCTTTGGTACCATTTTGGAATCAATGGCAGCAGAATGACCTTTAAAGTTGGGATCATGTTGAACATGCCGTAAAAAATTTTAAACTGAATTTAAAAATATTTTTGCAAATGGACTATAAATGCATTCATAAACGGCAGTGAAACAAAATTGAGTTGAAGGTAAGTATGAAAGCTAATACATTTTCCAAGTCCTAGTGTGTAAGAAATTATAGTTAACCTCAAAGAAAATATGTAAGTTATATTTTCTGTTTATGATACAAATCTTGTGGCAAAAAGTCAGTTTCTCAAATAAGAAACATTTGTAGTAAAACAAAACCAAAATTGAACAAATTATAAACATATATGATGTAATAATAAAAGTTTGGAATTTTAATCAGCTATACCAAGCTTGAATAAACTGGTCAATGACATGATGAGTGTAAGGAAAGTAACACTGCTTGATTCTTATCTTCCTCTTCTATAAAACAGAGTAATAGTAAAAATTATATTGGAATCTATTAGCTTGAAGAATATGATATTGTTGATATTTGACCATTTTTGATCTACAACAAAATCCTTTTCTTTTCATTCAAAAAAACAAGAAAGCAAAGGAAATTTTCTCCCCCTTCAATATTGTCTTTATGAATATTTTCTTTGTTTTATATTGACATCATTTACTGAAGAGTAAATAAGAGCAGGGCTTCCCAGGGTGGCTCAGTGGTAAAGAATCAACCTGCCGATGCAGGAGATGCAGGAGACATGGATTTGATCGCTGGGTTGGGAAGATTTCCCTGGAGGAGAGCATGGCAACCCACTCCAGTGTTCTTGCCTGGAAAATCTCATGAACAGAGGAGCCTGTACCCTATGGCTACAATCCATGGGGTCACAAAGAGCCAGATAGTACTGAGCATACGCACAAATAAGGGTATGCACAATTTGTGATATACACTTCAGTAAAGAGTATATCTTGTGCCTGATTAAATATTATTAGAGCTTTTCAATGGTTAATTGCTTCATTCACCACACTCCTAAGAATCAAGAATGCCCTCAAAGTGAGAGCAATTTAATTTCTGATAACCAACAAGATTGAAGTCCAGTCACATAAACCATTTCCCATACTGTTAAGTCCTCCTTTGTTGCTTTTTCTTCTTATAGTCCTTTCTCAACTATCTTCCAAAAGAATATTCCTCTACTGTGTTCTAAGGAATACCATATTCTTTCAATATCATGAAGATTCCCTGAAAAATGTATTCCCTGGGAAATTATTTTGGGAAATAGGGAATAAATAAATATAAACATTTCTTTAGATCAAAACTTCTCAAGAACTTGAATGTGCTGTATCCTGCATTGTGAACCTCCAGAGAGGAATAGAGTATGAAGGTTTCTCCAAACTTTTTTCCCCTGGTACACTCTCTCTTTTTTTTTTTTTTTTTGTTGGATTAACTTTTTAAGAACAAAAGCAATGTTCTTTGGAATGTAGTTTGCCAATATATGTAGTGATTATTTTTGGTAACTGAAATTTACTTTTTAAAGATCTTGAACCTGTCAGATAGATTGGGATGGAAGCCCAGATCTTAATGGCGGTAGGACAGTATTTAGGTGAGTGGAGAATTTAGCACCACCTCTGTATCACAGATGTCTTAGACACAGTCTTAGTAAGAAAATTTTCCCTCTGGAGGGAGAAACTTATGGCCTACATATCAACCAGATGGCTGGGTAACTATGTCAATTTTGCAATGTAGACATTCCATTCCTAGATAATAAGGAGAGCTCTACAGTTGACTTTTGCCCATTTCTATTTCTTTACAATAAATTTTTAGTCCATGTTCACTGTGATTTGCAAAAGACATTTTGGTTTTGGAAGAGAACATGCTGGTAATTCTTTACACTGAATAGCAACAGTTGTAAAAGATGTAAAGCATCTTCCTCTTTATGCCACCTCCTGTGAAGAAGCTACCAAACAAAGCATTTGGACTTATCATACTGAATGCATTAGAGCAAGATTTATTAATTAAACTTAATTGTGAGATCATTATAGAGGGCAAGATTTAATTGATTTATTTTAATAGTGTGATAAGGAAAGGAGATATATGTTCAGAAGGGATATAGAAACTCAGTTCCATTTTATCAGGAAACCCTAATAGAATAAATCTCATGCTGTCCCAGAAACATAATTTTATAGTTCCAATCCAAATGAAGAAAGTCCTTCAATGTCCACTATATGATTTGAAACCTGCTTCTTTCATGTTACTTCACCTTTAATTTCCATTCCTTTTCCTATGGAAGATAGGATTTTTTGATACCGTTGGTGTCTATGACCTTATTTTTATGCCTCATTAAGTAGAGCAGCAGAAAAACTGAATCCAGGCAGCACAAATTTATATAGATCCTGATACATATCACATGCTTTTTCTTTTTGACTTTACGTGCTTATTAAGGCCACTATGACAATGAAGGTAAAAAATATTAATGACAGTCAATGACACAGGTACCATCTGGTAAATGAGAAGGAACGAAACATATTTGGAAAAGATATGGTTTCTCTAATGACTAATCTTTTGCAGACTCATAATCAATTACTTGTCATTTCAACTAGGAGGTACACGGTGGTATTAAACAGTAATGTGATTTCATCCTGGCTTTAAAGTAGAACAACTGCAATAGAAATATGGAGTCCTTGTTCCAAATAAAAGTGATTTCCTTCAAATCAGGTGGATATGACTGGAAAAATATTTTGTCTGGAAAAATGAATGAATTTGAAATGTACTTTGAGAGTAATAGATCTCATCGATTTTAAAATATTTATTCTGTGAAGTGTGGTGAAGCTCTATGGAATTAAGAGTTTAAATATAGACACCTCAGCTTCTTTGGTCAATATTAGCTGAACTGTTGATACCAACTAAACATATTCAGATCAGTTCAGTTCAGTCGCTCAGTCGTGTCCGACTCTTTGAGACCCCGTGAATCACAGCACACCAGGCCTCCCTGTCCATCACCAACTCCTGGAGTTCACTCAAACTCATGTCCTTCGAGTCGGTGATGCCATCCAGCCATCTCATTCTCTGTCGTCCCTGTCTCCTCCCACCCCCAATCCCTCCCAACTCTCACATCCATACATGACCACAGGAAAAATCATAGCCTTGACTAGACAGAACTTTGTTAGCAAAGTAATGTCTCTGCTTTTGAATATGCTATCTAGGTTGGTCATAACTTCCCTTCCAAGGAGTATGGATGTGAGAGTTGCACTGTGAAGAAAGCTGATCGCCGAAGAATTGATGTTTTTGAACTGTGGTGCTGGAGAAGACTCTTGAGAGTCCCTTGGACTGCAAGGAGATCCAACCAGTCCATTCTAAAGGAGATCAATCCTGGGTGTTCATTGGAAGGACTGATGCTAAAGCTGAAACTGCAATACTTTGGCCTCCTCATGAGACAAGCTGACTCACTGGAATAGAGTCTGATGCTGGGAAGGATTGGGGGCAGGAGAAGAAGGGGACGGCAGAGAATAAGATGGCTGGATGGCATCACCAACTCGATGGACATGAGTTTGAGTGAACTCCGGGAGTTGGTGATGGACAGGGAGGCCTGGCATGCTGTGATTCACGGACTCGCAAAGAGTCGGACACGACTGAGCGACTGGACTGAACTGAACTGAATTTCATGGCTGCAATCAGCATCCACAATGATTTTGGAGCCCCAAAAAATAAAGTCTGACACTGTTTCTACTGTTTCCCCATCTATCTCCCATGAAGTGATGGGACCAGATGCCATGATCTTTGTTTTCTGAATGTTGAGCTTCAAACCAACTTTTTCACTCTCCTCCTTCACTTTCATCAAGAGGCTTTTGAGTTCCTCTTCACTTTCTGCCATAAGGGTGGTGTCATCTGCATATCTGAAGTTATTGATATTTCTCCTGGTAATCTTGATTCCAGCTTGTGCTTCTTCCCAGTGTTCCTCATGATGTACTCTGCATATAAGTTAAATAAGCAGGGTGACAATATACAACCTTGACGTACTTCTTTTCCTATTTGGAACCAGTGTGTTGTTCCACATCCAGTTCTAACTGTTGCTTTCTGAAACCGCATACAGGTTTCTCAAGAGGCAGGTCAGGTGGTCTGGTATTCCCTTATCTTTCAGAATTTTCCACAGTTTACTGTGATCCACACAGTCAAAGGCTTTGGCATAGTCAATGAAGCAGAAATAGATGTTTATCTGGAACTCTCTCACTTTCCCCATGATCCAGCGGATGTTGGCAATTTGATCTCTGGTGCCTCTGCCTTTTCTAAAACCTGCTTGAACATCTGGGAGTTCACGGTTCACATATTGCTGAAGCCTGGCTTGGAGAATTTTGAGCATGACTTTACTAGCGTGTGAGATGAATGCAATTGTGCGGTAGTTTGAGCATTCTTTGGCATTGCCTTTCTTTGGGATTGGAATGAAGACTGACCTCTTCCAGTCCTGTGGCCACTGCTGATTTTTCCAAATTTGCTGGCATATTGAGTGCAGCACTTTCATAGCATCATCTTTCAGGATTTGAAATAGTTCAATTAGAATTCCATCCCCTCCACTAGCTTTGTTCATAGTGATGCTTCCTAAGGCCCACTTGACTTCACATTCTAAGATGTTGTCATAATTATTTATCTAGGAAAGGAAGTTATAAAATAATGTTATTCTGAGTCCCTAGATACATCAAAAGAAATTCACCTTGAACTTAGTAACATTGTCAATTTAGTGACACATTTAGAACTGCAATTATTTTGATATATTTTATGGGCTAAGAATTAAAACTAAGAATGTACTCTATATCAGGCATATAACAACTGGTTTGCTTTAGTGACATAAATACTACACTGAATGGACTGCATAGCAATTTTAATTTTTCATCATGGTTTCCCAGATTCTAATTAGCTTTCCTCTTAGCATTCACGGTATAAGACTGACATAATACAGTTTCTTGAAGCTATCCTTTTACTTTAATAGGCAGAAGAACAAAAATATGAATTAAGATCGAGAGTCATAACTACAACAAAAATGAAACTTTGATTTCATTATGTATAGATTTTAAGAATTAACAGTCAAAATAAACATTTAGAAAAATCTTTGGGTTATATCAATATTTTATTGAAAAATCTAAAAATTTGTGTTTTGAAAAATACAGATATTTTAGGTCACATCAGAATATTTCAAATTCCTGTAAAGAAAGTTGACTTGAGTCCTTGTTTGTTCACTGTAATAGTTCAGCACCAAAACAGCCAAAGTAACATTTTTTTAAAGTATCATTTATTTCAGTACACAGATATGGTGTTAATTTCTCTACATATTTTGGTGACTTTTTCCTAGTGAAGCTCTATGAGGTTTACAGAAAATGTATTTGATGTATTAATGTTATTCACCTAGTGTCATTGCCACAGTACCAGTCAGATATTAAAGGATAATAAGCGTCTATAGTTGCAAGTTTCTTCTCAGTTTGGAGGAATTTTAGGTCAATAAAGTAGACAGAATCTCAATGATTGCTCATATTCCAATCTATGGACACTGTTGAAGTTATTGTGGATTGTTTTCCAGACACTGTGTGCTTGTTTTAAGTGGGTGTGAGATGAGTGGATGACTAGTCTCCTGACAGGCTAATGGGAAAGCATGGGTCACCCTAGAGATTAAAGCAAAACAACCCAAAATGCACAAGACTAACCAAAGTGTCCAAAATGCAAGGCAGATGTCATGACGAAAATGAACATTTTGGAGCACTTTGAGCTAGTGAAAGTGTTAGTTGCTCAGTTGTATTCAACTCTTTGTGACCCCATAGACTTCAGCCTGCCAGGCTCCTCTGTCCTTGGAATTCTCCAGGCAAGAATATTGGAGTGGGCTGCCTTTCCCTCCTCCAGGGGATCTTCCTGACCCAGGGATCGAACCCAGGTCTCCTGCATTACAGGCAGTTTACTTTGAGTTAGGATTCCCTGTGTTTAAGAAAACAAAATGTTTTGAGAAATAAACCATTTTTTTTTAAATTTGGTTTCCTTTGTTTTCTTAGTGGTAGACCCTGTTTATTAGGACTAAGTGAAGCACTTAGATGTTTAAAAGACAGGTCTCTAAATGACAAGTATTTATCTTTTAGAAGGCTTTTTGCAGTATACTAATTCATTGTCTTCCTGAAAACAAAAGTTAGAAAAGCTAAGTGACACTAACCCAATTTAGAAAATTAGTTCTTATGAAATAGTCAATATTGTAGGATATCATTCATGAAAATCCTGATTTGTGATGGAATCTTTCTGATTCTATATTATTTCAAGGTAAACTTTGACAACCAATAGCACCTTTATGGAAAGCTTTTGGTTAGTTCAGGTGCTTTAGACAACCTGATCCAGTGTAAATGTTTGTACTGCTTATCTAAAAATGGCTTCTCTAGAAAAACACACCATATCCAATTTGCAAGCCATAGATGCCTCTCTGGCTTAATAGTTTTATCCCCAGTGACTCTGAGCTGTTAGCATCATTCATTAGGAAGACTTCATGTGTCTGGTTGCTATACCCTAGCTTTTCTCAGAGATATTACACATCCTTTAGTTTCCCCAAGTGGGTGGCACGCCAGCCTGACTAATGAAAGCTGTCACTGTGATGCGACAGGTCACCAGGGCCAGCAACACTGTTGTGTCATTGCTAGATTATGGTGCAAAATGGTACTTTTAGTGTTGAAGTAAAACCTGATTCATTATCTTATACTTTTTTCTGAGCCAGCGCTTTAAAAACATGTTATTGCTCATGTACAGCTAAAAAACAAACTGAGTAAAATGAAGTTTCAGGTGGAGGGTATAAGATAATGAATTGTTGGTCTTTAGCAGTGGACCGTAAAATGCCAAAATCTGTAAAACTGGAAAGTCCATTTATTGCCTAGGCACTGAATGTGAATAAGAAAGAAATTTTAATAAAAATAATACAAATTTTGATGAGTTCAACGAGGCAAGACTCTTTGGTAAAACCTTACTTTCTGTTTAAAAATCACATTTAAATGTATTGAATCAAAATTCATATTTTTATTTCTAAAGCATTGTTTTGAAATACTCTCTTTCACTGTATTTTAGAACCATTGGTTCCTTAATTCTAGAAATGTCAGTGGGTGACAAATATTACCTTTGCCATTTTAAAAACAGAGAAATCAGTCGTCAGGGAAGTTAATTTGTTCGTTGTTGTAGAGTCAGTGGTAAATAGAACCTGAAGACAGAGTGCAAATAAAGTTCATCTCTTTGTTCACTTCATCCAACATTGTAGAGAGACCATACTGCTCCTGAATCCACTGGGGGAAGCAAAACTTAAAGATGACTCTTCCCAGCAGCTTTGGAGCTCACTTTTTTTCAGAAGCTTGACCAGAGCCGGAGAGGCAGCACTTGGCTGTGGCAGGGGAAGTGGCCTGTCATCAGGAACACTGGCGTTGCTAGTCACAAGCTGTTGGACCTGGAACAAGTCCTTCCCTGAGTCTGTTCTCATCTGCAAATCCAAACTAACATTAATCCAACCTGATGGTACATCAGAACTATTGTGAGAATCACAAGGAAAAGCAGGTGTAAAATGTACTAAAGTAGGATGCGAAGTGCTCTACCAAGATGAGGTATTATTACTAATGGTTATTATGGGTATCAGGCTTCCCAGATGGTGCTAGTGGTAAAGAACCACTGGTCACGTAAGAGATGTGGGTTCGATCCCTGGGTTGGGAAGATATCCTGGAGGAGGGCAGAGCAGCTGACTCCAGTATGCTTGCCTAGAGAATTCCAAGGATACAGGAGCCAGGCAGATCACAGTCCATAGGGTCGCAAAGAAACTGAAGCAACTTAGCATGCAAGCATGCATCGTGGGTACCATGAGCTAAGCTAATATAGGCAGAAGCTCTTCTATGAAGGGATCTAGGGGGGAGACTGTGAGGACTTCCATGTGCAGTTATGAGGGGCCCAAGTTTCATGCTTCTATTAGTGGCTGGGTCATTCTTCATCTCAAGTGCCAAATTCAAGGGAAGCCCTTAAACAGCCAGTGTGTAACTAAAGTGAACCCCAGATCCTGACTGCCACATCTGTTATTTGTTTAGTCACTCAGTCGTGTCTTACTGTTTTGTGACACTCTGGACTGTAGCCTGCCAGGTCCCTCCATCTATGGGACTTTCCAGGCAAGAATACTTGAGTGGTTGCCATTTCCTTCTCCAGGGGATCTTCTTGAAACAGTGATTGAACCCTCGTCTCCTGCGTTTCAGGCGGATTCTTTACTGCTGAGCCTCCAGAGATGCTACACCAGTTAGGAGACTTTGGATCTTTAGGTTTTAACCTAACCTTTCCTGGAAACTTAGAAGGCTCTCTCTCTCTCTTTTTCTTTTTTAAATTATTTTGCTGTTTTTGTTTCAACTGTCTACCAAGCATGCCACTCTAATGCTGCCAGCATTGAGCTGTCTGTCTCTCTTCTAAGAGAGGTATACAGCTGGCCTTTTGTATCTGCAGGTTTCACATCTGTGGATTCAACCAACCATAGATTGCCATTTTATATGACACTTGACCATCTGCAGATTTGGGAAGCCCTTCAATGCTTTGAAGATTATCGGGGATGATGGTAACGATTCTCATATGCCTGTGTGCATGTATTCTATAATCATTCTCTTCAGAATGTCCTGCCACAGCTTGTCCACTATTTTGGCCTTGAATATAAAATCTTTTGGACCACACATGTATGTTATTTCTTTTAAAAAAATGTGTTTATTTACTTGGCTGTATCAGGTCTCAGTCCTGTCATGCGGGGTTTTTCGTTGTGGCACATGGACTCATTAGTTGTAGCACATGGGCTTAGTTGCTTCGACTGGGGATTAAACCTGTGCCCCCTGCATTGCAAGGTGGATTCTAAACCACTTTACCACCAGAAAAGTCCCCCATACCTGTATTTTCCTCTTTCTATTAGAAATTGCTGGGAATGGTCACAGCCATGAAAAGCAACACAAAAATGTTACTTATCTATCAGTTAGTTCAGTTCAGTTCAGTCGCTCAGTCATGTCCGACTCTCCGCGACCCCATGAATCACAGCACGCCAGGCCTCCCTGTCCATCACCAACTCCCAGAGTTCACTCAAACTCATGTCCATCGAGTTGGTGATGCCATCCAGCCATCTCATTCTCTGTCATCCCCGTCTCCTCCCACCCCCAATCCCTCCTAGCATCAGACTGTTTTCCAGTGAGTCAACTTGTCGCATGAGGTGGCCAAAGTATTGCAGTTTCAGCTTTAGCATCAGTCCTTCCAATGAACACCCAGGATCAATCTCCTTTAGAATGGACTGGTTGGATCTCCTTGTAGTCCAAGGGACTCTCAAGAGTCTTCTCCAGCACCACAGTTCAAAAGCATCAATTCTTCAGCAATCAGCCTTCTTCACAGTCCAACTCTCACATCCATACATGACCACGGGAAAAACCATAGGCTTGACTAGATGGACCTTGGTTGGCAAAGTAATGTCTCTGCTTTTTAATATGCTATCTAGGTTGGTCATAACTTTCCTTCCAAGGAGTAAGTGTCTTTTAATTTCCTGGCTGCAATCAGCATCTGCAGTGATTTTGGAGCCCCCAAAAATAAAGTCTGACACTGTTTCCACTGTTTTTCCATGTATTTCCCATGAAGTGATGGGACCAGATGCCATGATCTTTGTTTTCTGAATGCTGAGCTTCAAGCCAACCTTTTCACTCTCCTCTTTCACTTTCATCAAGAGGCCCTTTATTTCTCCTTCACTTTCTGCCATAAGGGTAGTGTCATCTGCATATCTGAGGTTATTGATATTTCTCCCGGCGATCTTGATTCCAGCTTGTGTTTCTTCCAGCCCAGCGTTCCTCATGATGTACTCTGCATATAAGTTAAATAAGCAGGGTGACAATATACAACCTTGACGTACTCCTTTTCCTATTTGGAACCTGTCTGTTGTTCCATGACCAGTTCTAACTGTTGCTTCCTGACTTATCTATAGATCATTATAAACATCAGAAACATGAAGTAAAGCAAGCAAACAAAAACCAGCGATTAGGCTTGGGTGACAGCCCTGTCTAGCCCTGTTCTGACACCTACATGGCTACTATGTGTTGACCTGTTTTCCTTGGATTATGTCCTAAACCTATGTATTAACTTTGAATGTAATTACAATGTCAGCTTACTTTTTTGGTCAGAGACAATTATATGCTGTATTAAGGAGATAAACTCAGATCTTGCTAATCACAGTGTGACATACTACTGATAACGAACAGTGAGCCCACCTATAATGAAAACGTGAGAATCAAAGACATCAAAGGTGGAGGAGACACGTTTAAAACTCTGTTTATTGGAGAGTTAGTGTGCAAAGGACATTGTCAAGGGATTAAATTCACAGTTTGTATATTCTTAGGCTGTCCCAACCTTGAGAGACTTGGAGGGACGGGCAGGTGGAAAATGGAATGAGATGAGCAGTTATGATGTAGGTTTTCTGGGGTCTCACTCCCCCTGTATTGCAGAACCTTTGGCTTTCAGTAAAACACTTTTCTAACTTTTTATTTAGGGTGGGTACGGGTGCTATCTCACTGGCATTCTTTGGGTTCTTCTCTAGCTACAGGCCATGTTTGTTCCTTCTGATCTTCTTGCCCCCATGAGAAACGCATAGGCTTCCACAAAGCTCACCCGGTCAACCCCACCCACAAGTGCTACTAGGAACCACTGTAAGGAACATTCTGCTCTTCTGCTAAAACCTTCCAGGTGCCAAAATGAGAATACAGATTCTGGGAACTTCAATGGCTGAAGACATGAAGCACATGGTATATTGTGTGCAGAAGGGGTAGGAAAGCCCACGCTGCCCCCATTTTGTATGGGACTCTGTCCTGTGAGTATCAGAGTATTCCTGTTTTGTGAGATGTTAGTGAAAACAATGATTTCGGGTTATACCCACCATGCCTCCTTTACCTGGGACCAAATTATGGGTCTATGGAGTTAAGAGTGAGGATAAATCGTAGTGATGGATGCCATGTTGAGCCCCTGGATTTCTTTTCTCTCCACTGATGAAATGGCAAAGCATGCAGGTTCTAAGGTCGTACCTGAGTCCAAGTTCCAGCTCTATTAAAAATAGTTTTGCGATTTTGGTTAATTTCCTTGACTTCTCTGTCTGATTCTTCTCTTATCCACTGTAAATTAGGCATAAAATCTATGTTACAGGAATATGAACCTTCCAAGGACTGTTAAAATAATCTACAAAAGTGGCCAGAACAGAGTCAAGACTCAATAAATATCAGATACCACTTTTTTCCCAAAATATTCAAAGTTTCAGAAAATCTAATTCTTACTATGAAAAAGTAAGATAAACTGATCTTAAATAAGCACAGAAAAAACTATAGAAGATTTTGGTATGCATAGAATGGGAATTACTTATATCTTCAGGAGGAAAAAGTCATCTTCTCATCTCATCTCCCTAAGTTAATTTGTAGAGAGGGTAGAAGCTAGTTATGTAACAAATTTACATGTTGGTAACAATTTCATTTAGGACATCTCTACAAATGTGTGTCTTTCTTTTTGTTTGATTTTCTTTATTGTCCAGATAATGCCAAATATCTTGATTGAGCTCCTATTTTTTCCTCCATGACTGGATTAACTGCACTGATGGAATGAAATGAATATTTTTGGCTTAGTGTAAACTGTAGCTTTAATGTCTCTATGATTTTCTTATGTGTCAAATGAGAGTTAATCATACATTCTAAGAGATACTATGAGAAATAACTAGTGAACCTCATCAAAATACTCTGAAAAGCAAAATGTCCTATAAATAATAATGATAAATGGTAAGTACAGCATTGAGGACCCTGTTTTATTCCTAAAATAAAGCACTTCCATTAAATTAACATCACAAGAAATGGGAAATTACCATACATTGAAGTTAGGTTAGATTCCTGGTCCATTTTTCACATACACAGGAGAAAGAAAAGATGAGTTTCAGTCAGAATGAGAATCTAGACATTTCTACTAGTATAAGTAAAACAGAGAGCTATTTTATATTTTGTGAATTGTATCTGCTGTGTCATCTCTAGGGGAAACCTATAAAATTAAAGAAAACAAGCTTCAAAAATTAAATTTCATCTTCTTTTCACATAGGTACTTTGAAATATTAAGTTCAATTTCCAAAAAGGCCCCTAGTAGTGGAAGGTTTTGGTTGAAGAAAAATCTCTTATGTTATGCTAATTGCCTCAGAGGATTTCATTGCATAACATTCTTTTATTCATGAGTGGTGAATGCCAAAACTTATTTCAAAGTATAAAGATGAATATGCTAATATAAATTTTGTTCTATCCATAAATGATTGAATATCTTAGAGTCAAGAACTGGTTTATGATCACAATGTGAAGGCTGAACTAAGGGGGTTGTTAGGGGTTTTCTTGACCTCTTTTGCATAAACATTACCACATAGAATCAGGTTGCTACAAATAAATTTGCACAACATCTATTCTTCCCTTCATTTGAATCAACTCAAGCCATCACATGGTATTTACTAATGTCAAAACTCAGTGTATTTTATATTTTTTCCATCTTTTGCTACAGTGGTGGTTCAAGGATTTTAAGATATCAAGTCATTAGCTATAAAACAATTTCTGATATTTACTTGTTGAAAGTTAGTTTTGAGGAGAAAGGATGAAATCTAATATTACTTACACTGAATCTGATAAGATTTAAAGATGGTCCTGAAAACAGTTAAGAAGATTGACTAATGGGCATAATATTGCCAAATGAAAAACTATATCCGAAATAGATAACATTCATTAGAACAAATAGCAACTAAAGAAATGTTATTTAAAAGCAACCAAAAAATTAGATCATTGTCAAAATAACAGCACACTCTTGATAATATGACATAGGTTTAACATCATTTTATTTTTTTCTGTGGGTATTAGGTGCAATGCACTATTTGTGTGTGTGTTAGTTGCTCAATCATGTCAAACTTTTGCGACCCCATGGCCTATGGCCTGCCAGGCTCTCCTGTCCATGGAATTCTCCAGGCAAAAATAGTGGAGTGGGTAGTCATTTCCTACTCAGTGGCTCAGATGGTAAAGAATCTGCCTGCAATGCTGGAAAACCAGGGTTGACCCCTGGGTCTGGAAGATCCCCTGGAGAAGGAAATGGCAATCCACTCCAGTATTCTTGCCTGGAGAATTCTATCGGTAGAGGAGTCTGGTGGGCTACAGTCCATGGGGTCACAAAGAACACATGTGAATGAGTGACTGACACTGGATTATCACTGGAGATGCAATCCATGCATCTAAATTATCAATCTTAATAGTTAAATGGTCTTTTAAGCATTGAGCTTCAGAAATCCACGTCATTTAAATAATCAAATTCATCATTTAAATATCAAGCCATAGGGTATTATGCTGATTGTATTTTATTAGAGTTGATTGTCAGTTTTACAAATTTAAAGGGATTTGGGAAGTTATTAAGATGTGAATGAGGAAGAGCTGTCTCTTGTTTGTGGGTGGTTTTAACAGAGTGATTAAAAAGTGTCCTTAGGAGAGGGTGGGACAAATAGAGAGAGTAGTATGGAAACATATACATTATCATATGTAAAACAGATAGCCAGTGGGGATTTACCTTATGACTCAGGGAGCTCAAACTGGTGCTCTGTGACAACCTAGAGGGCTGGGATGGGGTGGGAGGTGGGAGGGAAGCTCAACAGGGAGGGGACATATGTATACCTACACTGATTCATGTTGATGGATGGCAGAAAACAACACAATATTGTAAAGCAATTATCCTTCGATTAAGAAGAAAAAAAAAAGTATACTTAGATTAGCTGAATCAGACTGTTCCTCTTGTTCTAAAGTGGGTATTTACCATCTCTAAGATTAAAAGCCCAAAATATCTCTTCCTTACGCGTCAATCATTTTGTTCAGATTTTCTCACTGCTCTCAAATTTCTGAACACACTATGATGTTCATTGTGGGGATTTGCCATTCTCTGTGTACAATTTATTTGAAGAGCAATGATGCTATTTTCAGAAGGCAATTAATTTTAAACTATTAACAGAAGACATTTATGGATTTGAGGTTTTAGCATTCATATTAGCATTTCCAAATCATTTCTCTAAAATTCTCAAGCTTATCAAGACTCTTGGACTTATTTATAAACAAGCGCCTCTTAAGCAAGTACCAAAAGTTAGGCTACTTATTGGAGATTTAGTGCTCAGCGACTTTTCTCTTTTCTGGCTGGTTTCTTCATATTTGTCTTTTTTAGTAAAAAACAAAATACCCCCAAACCTGACTGCTCTTCTTCCTAATTGAGACATCAGTTTTTGTAGATGAGACATTTTATAAATGAAAATTACTTTATATTCAGACTTCTTTTATAAAATCTATACTGGGGAAATTGTCACTTTCACTCTGGACTATTTCTCAAATAGCCAGTTTTTATTTTACAAAATGGAGTATGTTTTTTAAATTAGAGGGACTCTTCAAAATCGTATGCTCCAATCTACACACCTATAGAAAAGAGATTTTGTTCAGAAGATGTGATTTGATCTAGCAAGAAATCAGATCTGTGTAATAATGCAAAACGGAAGGGGCTGCTGTGATTTATTTCCCATGAGTGACATTTTACTAGCTGTTTTGTTTAAATTCAGAATTGGATTTATTACAAAAGTAGCATAATTTTGCTCACAAAATCTCCTTTTACTTCCTGGGAAGCTGCACAGCACATTCACAAGAACACACATTTTGTAGAGTTTGCAAATTAGTTTAACTGAGATCAGTTAGACCATAGCCTCTTACCACATCCATTTTCCCTCCTGTCAGGTAGCACTGGAGTGGCCACATTTTGGGAATTTGGTTCTAAGTGATGTCAAGTTGGGAATACATTTACTGTAAGATGACTTTAGAGAGTGATGCTCCATCAGTTTATATGAGCTTCAGCTCTGATCTTGAATTTTTCTCTTTTTCTACACTATCATTAAATTAGTGTTCCAGATTTTAGAACATAATGTATCAAAGCATTTGATAGATATTTAACAGGGTACTTTATTTTATCCTTCAGTAATAGATGAAAGGGTAGGTTAGAGTATAAAACAGAGAATTTACAGGTGGCTGAGAAATTGGTAAATGTTATTCACTGTGGATTCTGTCTTTATGATTTTGATATTTGGTATTTACCCTGGAATTTTGTGTTAGTTTTGATTTTAAAAAATTATGCATTATAATACTATTTATCACTGAGTTTTTTTGCATTCCCCCGCCCCAACTTTTGCCCAAGGTGGATACATCACCTATCCTACCCTGGTCCTTATTAGTTGTTGACCTTAAGCCTTATCCCACATTCAAAGTATTTAATAATAATTTGATATAGCTAATAAATCATATTTATTGATTTATAGATTATACAAGGCTAGAGAATATGAAAGATTTAGAGCATTTAAAAAGCTGACCAAGAGCTAAAAGATGAAATGAAGCAAAAGTAAAGACCTTACTTAAGCTCAAAAAACCAATTGCCAAATACAAACAAAAAAGAACTAGTTCACTAAGAGCTCACGTGAAAAATGACCTGGTTTTAACCTGACATTAAGCTCAAAGTGAATTGGACATATAATGTATGCCTCTAACAGCCAGGTTGTTCTCAGACCTCACTCTTCCCCACCTGTGCTCTGTAAATCAGGATCTAAATTTCCCAAGCTCCCCTGGACTCTAGTTTCTGGTTACATTCAGCCAATGCCGGGCCTTGGCTGACAGCTGGAGGATGACAAGAGATGAGCACGAGTATTTCTTCTTCCCTATCCCCAGTGTCCTGTGGCTCTCATTCTCGCAAATCATAGTTGGTCTTAATTACCAGCTTCTATTGTGCAGACCTGGCTCTGGATGCCATTTCTGGGGATGGTAATTCTTCCTGTTTTGGCTAATCCCTTGGATGCCTTCGTATCCCCTATCTGGCTTCATAATTTGTCTGTCACACGTGAAACCCATTCCTTCTATTTTCGTTCCCTAGGTTTACAAGTTGTAGAGAGGTTTCTCTTGGCTGAATTCTGACTGATAATAACCTCAAGTTACAGTAATAAAAAGATGCACTTGAAGACACGGGAGAATCCACTGTGCAATTGGAGTATTATACTTAAAGTATGGCATTAAAAATAGATGTGGTGTAGAAGAGAGGCTTGGACATCTTCTTTTTAAGAGGCATCCTTTAATTCTCAGTTCCACCACCTACTAGCTGTGATCTTGCATGAATCAATTGCTTCTGCAAGCCTGAATGTATTGATCCGTAAAATGATGACCATGGTAATATTTATTCTGTATGCTGAGATGCTCACATAAAATATGTGACAGAGTTTTATAAAATATAAGACTGGTGTTACTGCTCTTGTTATGTCATTGGAGGAACTGCTGACCAAGCAGAAAGAGAAGTCTGAGAGAAGAAATGGTGGTAATCTGCATATATGAAAGAATTTCATGTAGAAGAGAAGCGATCTTTTTATACAGTATGATAATGAAAAGAAGAGTGTCCAGTAGATGGAAATTCTAGGAAAGCATACTTTGGCTCAGCATACAGCGGAGCTTTTTAGTAAGTAGAGCTCTTCAGAAATCTGAAGGGCCATTTTAGGAAGTAATGAGATTCTGATTTCTGATCACATTTCTGCAGAGCCTCACATGGGGGAGATGGTAGTTCTTTAGGTAATAACAGTGATAATAGTAATAACATTTATTGAGGGCTATGAAGTGTCAAGTTTTGCTCTAAATACTTAATGTGTATTAATTTATGTAATTCTCACAATGGTCAAAAGATGCAACTGAACTGTTTTTCCAGGTGAATAAACTGAGGGATAGAGTGAGTAATTTCCAACATTAGAAAACTGATCAGTGGGAGATCTACAGGCTGTGGTTCTAGGGATTTTAGTATCTCTATAAGAGATGTTTAATAAATGTGTTTTGGCTCAAGGCATTTTTTCATAATTGTGTTATCTGAATGCTTTTTTTTTATATTGTAGAATCTGCCCTAGGCTTTTTTCAACCTGACCATCTTGTTCCCTGAGTATCCCCAGTGCTTAGCACAGGACGTGGACGTGTTATCAGTATACGTGATAATGTTTGTTGAATGAACAAATAATATTTGAGTGATAAATATTCACATATGTGATAATGAAGCATATGCTCTCTGGCTAATGCATTTCTAATAATTGACTGCAAAGAGGTGGTGATCAGAGCTCTGCTTTGTGCCCCCTCCCTGGGGTATCACTCTATGCTAAATACTCTAAGTGAGGCTGTTCTCATACTTTAAGTGTAGTCTACAGACATCATAAATTGGAGTCTCTATGAGCACTTGCTAAAAACTTCAGACCAATAAATCAGAATTTCACCAGAGAGACCCAGGTACATTTTAAACATGTTCCGAGGTGATTCTCAGATATACAAAAGCTTGAGAACCATAGCCCTCGTCCCTTCAGCCAATGAAGAAGTTCAGGAACTCCTTTAGGAAACCTGACTGCTGTTATTCAGCAGCTAAGCTGCGTCTGACTGTTTGTGACCCCATGAATTGCAGCATGCCAGGCCTTCTTGTCCTTCAATAACTCCTGGAGTTTGCTCAAACTCATGACCATTGAGTCGATGATGCCATCCAACCATCTCATTGTCTGTTGTCCCCTTCTCTTGCCCTCAATCTTTCCCAGCATCAGGATCTTTTCTAATGAGTCAGCTTTTTGTATCAGGTGGCCAAAGTATTGGAACTTCAGCTTCAGCACCAGTACTTCCAATGAATATTCAAGGTTGATTTCTTTTAGGATTGACTGGTTTGATTTCCTTGTTGCCCAAGGGACTCTCAAGAGTCTTCTCTAGCACCACAATTCAAAAGCATCCATTCTTCTTCATGGTCCAGCTCTTATATCCGAACATGACTACTGGAAAACCATAGCTTTGAGTATACAATCTTTGTGGGCAAAGTGGAAACCTGGAGTCAGACTCAAAAAAATCTTCCTGTCTGGGTGCCCGCCCCTCACTGCATGTAGCCTGTGGATTCAGGAGAGAGATGAGAGGTAGAAGACTTACCTCTGGAGCTAACCTCAGACACCCTCTGATGTTCCTAAAAATAAGTCTTAAAGAACAGAAGCCATGTCTTGATTATCTGATGCTTCTGTGGAAATAGTGGAATAGTTAGCTCCAGTGTTCTCAGAGAACAAGATGTCTCTGTGTGTGTGTGCCCTCAGTTGTGTCCGATTCTTTGTGACCCCACAGACTGTAGCCCACCAGGCTCCTCTGTCTGTGGGATTTCCCTGGCATGAATACTGGAGTGGGTAGCCATTTCCTTCTGCAGAGGACTTTCCTGACCGAGGGATCGAATCTGTGTCTCTACATCTCCCACCTTGGTACGCAGGTTCTTTACCACTAGTACAGTATGATCTTGGATAAAAGGACAAAATCCACACCCTCTGACCAGAGCTTTGACCTGGAAGCCAGCTATGGGGCTTTCACGGTAAGGGAACATTAGTTTTCTCTTAGCTGTGGTCTTATCACTGTTAATCAGCCAAATGTATTTACAGATGCCAAATGTATATGTTAGGACTGCTTTAAGGGAAAGTTTATGCTCTCAATTTGGTGTCAAAAATGCACTAGTAACATTGACAATTGCTGATGAATATTATAGCTTTAATCATCTTGGCTTTGACAGTGAAATACATCAAATCTTAGGAAGTCAGAGAAAGTTATAATTCAGGGATAGAAACCAATGCCAGATATATGTTGGAACAGACACAATTTCCCAAACAAAATAGAACAAGCCTTCTATATCCATCAGTTAAGTGCTTAGCTCTGTTCTGGGCACAATTGGAGAGACACTGGAAAGGACAGAAACTTCCCTCACAGAACAGTAGTTGGAAAATGAGGATATCCATATTCAATACAACACACCAGGTAGTTAAGGCTACTTCATAGATCTGGAATCTTCAAGCGTATCAGTTTACCTGATGGCTAGTTACAATATGGATTTCACTCCCAGAATTTCTGTTTCAGTGTCTGAGTTGGGGCTCGAGAAGTTGCATTTCTAATAAGCTGCCAAAAGCACTGAGGCTGCTGATCCTGGATCACACTTTGTGAATCACTAGGCTAAATTCGGGCTTCCCTGGTGGCTCAGATAATAAAGAATCTGCCTGCAATGCAGGAGACCTGGATTCTATCCCTGGGTTTAAAAGATCCCCTGGAGAAAGGTATGGCTACCCACTTCAGTACTCTTGCCTGGAGAATCCCATGGATAGAGGAGCCTGGTGGGCTACAGTCCAGTTTGGGGTTGCAAAGTGTCAAACATGACTGAGTGATTAAGCACAACACAGCACAGGCTAAATTTTGTGGAGCATTTGGTAAAGGTATGTATGTATGTATGTGTATATACATATATATACACATATACATTCAAGAAAGAATGACTAAGACTCATAAAAATCTTTCTGAGAATAAGGCTTTCTAAGTGGGAAAGTATGGATGTTCCTGCATCAATGGGTGTTAGGCTTAACTGTTATGTTTAAGTGAGACACAAGGTTGCATGGGCAACTTGACATTACATGCTCTTAGATCATCTCTTCTCAAGGATAAACAGCGCCAGTTGTCACAACCTTTCTTTGTAGGGCAGGAGTTTCAGACCCTTCAACATCCATTTTCCTTTCTCTGGAAGTCCTCCAGTCCTCTTGTCTCTTCAGGTGTGGGTGAACACAGCTAGCTTGGTCTAAGCAGTGTACTCTAGTAGAACTCTTACCACCAAGGGGCTGGGCACAGTGTTTCTAGTAAGGTAGTCTGAGACTACGTTCCCTCATTCTGGGTGCATGTCAAGCAAAGCCTGTCTGTCTTGAGAGTATATTCAGTTCAGTTCAGTTCAGTTGCTCAGTCATGTCCGACTCTCTGCGACCCCATGAATCACAGCACGCCAGGCCTCCCTGTCCATCACCAACTCCCGGAGTACACTCAAACTCATGTCCACAGAGTCGGTGATGCCATCCAGCCATCTCATTCTCCGTCGTCCCCTTCTCCTCCCGCCCCCAACCTTTCCCAGCATCAGAGTTTTTCCAGTGAGTCAACTTGTCGCATGAGGTGGCCAAAGTTTTGCAGTTTCAGCTTTAGCATCAGTCCCTCCAATGAACATCCAGGATTGATCTCCTTTAGAATGGACTGGTTGGATCTCCTTGCAGTATAAGGGACTCTCAAGAGTCTACAGTGTATTAAAATTGTGGAGTCAAGTTTTTGAGCTTAAAAACAGTAATTTATTCAATCACATTGTATGTAACACACATGCAGACACATACACAAGTGCAAGTAAATCTGAATAAGATGCTGCCTAGTAAACAGTACCAATGTCAATGTCCTGATTTTGATATTGTGCTATAATTATGAAACATGTAATCATTTGGGGGAAATTGGGAGAAGGGTGTATAGGATCTCTCTGTTGCTTTTTGGCAACTTCCTGTAAGTTTGTCAATATTATTAAATAAAATATTTAAATAAAACTAGTATTTTATGATATTGGAGACCACTCATTGATCTTTGGCTCAATTTCTCTGGCTGTATCAAATACTTTGATCATCATCCCAGCCACTTCACACTAGTATTGCACCTTCTTTATACATATTTTTTGGAGGAACTTCTTATGTATGGCCTTATATTGTAGCCATTTATGAATATGGATTACATCGCTTACTAGATATGGACTTCTGGAAATTTAAAACAACTTCTGTCACATAACAGATTCCCACTACATATTTATTAAATAAGGGAATGTATTAATGTATCCTATTTCTTTTAGTCCTTTATTGTTTGATATTCATGGAAATCTACAATGGATCAAAGTCTAGAATCTAAGGAACAGAGAGAAAAGGAAGAATCATTCAAATAAAGAAAAACTGAGTGGTCTATTTAATATCTTCTAAAAGTACTTACACTGTTTCAATAAAACCAGAACATTTGAAACAAATGTTGAATTCTCTACAGAAGTTGGATGGCATCTTTGCCATGGCTTTCCAACTGTTGCCTTCCCAGACACCTGTTATGGCTTTGGATGTGCTCTGGTCTACTTCAGCCTCCATATCTCATTCTATATGCAGGCAAAGCTGCATGAAAGTAAAGGAAAGAGCTGAGTTCAGACTAACTGATAGAATAAACTGAGAGCAGTGAAGACACATCACTGAATCAGGTATCTGGTCTTATAGTTTTACTGACTTAAATTGAAGTCACATTAAGGATGAAATGTTCTACTTTTGGAATAACCATTGCTGTATGCAGGAACAGTGTATTGCGGTTCAGAAGCAGTCACACATCTGAGAAATACAGTAGTACAATTAGCAGCTGCTTCCCTAATAAACTTTTTTCTTTTCCTGTGGGGCTAAAATTTTTTACTGAGGCAGCTGTTAATTTCCAAATCAAATTCTGCTGGGTAGGGGATGACTATTTATAGACGTTCTTTTTGGAAAATTCTGAGAAAGACACTAGCTAGAACTGACATTTTGTGATCATGAACTTATTCTGATCTTTTAATTTTATTTTTATCATGAACTTGGCAAAATTCAATGTAGTTAAGAATTCATCAGTGGATTATGCACTGGGCCATTCTCTCTGGATAACTTACACTCTTTCAAAGGCAGCTTATACAAGGGTCCTTATTATTTCCTGATTAAAGTTGTTACTTCTGAAATGGAGAAAAATGATTTCAGGGACTGTGTGAGGGGATAAATCTATTAGTAATAACTTGTTAGTTGTGCTAGGTGAAGGAATATTCCATCAACGACCCAATGACTCTGCCTTCAACTGTGTTCAGTTTGTGGCCAAAATTAGGAAGACATCCTTGGTATCCTTAGGTCCTTTGGATACTCTTTTCTTCCCTTATGTCAAGTCCCATCCCTCTCAGATATCTGGTGAGGTTTTATCTATCTTTTATAATCTGCTCCTAGTGGGGAAAAAATCAATAGTTTACATTTTCACACAAATGTATTCTTTAAGTTGGAATGTACAAGAATCCCTCATATGAAAGAACTTAAGGGTTCCACAGCCAGGTAAATATGGTGACTGAAGGGACATCATATTCTCTCATGCAGCCTTAAAATTGTGTGTGGGCAGCATGATCTGGTGTGGGAGGAATATGGATACTAGCTCAGAGTGGTGAAAAATCCTTTCTGTTCATCCTGAAGCAGGAGCATTCCTTTCATAACCTCACTTTCTGTCACTGTACGATGAGGGAGATGCAGGAGTCCATTGTGAGGACTGAGATGGTCATTGCAGTGTTCAGCAATGTTCTTGCTGTTGGTGTATGTACATGCATGTATGCTCTATCAAGTCCGACTCTTTGTGATCCCATGGACTGTAGCCCACCAGGCTCCTCTGTCCATGGAATTTTCCAGGCAAGAGTACTGGACTGGGTTGCCATTTCCTTCTTCAGGGGATCTTCCCGACCCGGGGATCGAACCCAGGTCTTCTGTGTCTCTTTCAGTGTTGAAAGACAGTTCCAACAGGTCTGCTGCTGCTGCTGCTGCTGCTAAGTCGCTTCAGTCGTGTCTGACTCTGTGTGACCCCATAGACGGCAGCCCACCAGGCTCCACCGTCCCTGGGATTCTCCAGGCAAGAACACTGGAGTGGGTTGCCATTGCCTTCTCCAATGCATGAAAGTGAAGTCGCTCAGTAGCGACCCCATGGACTGCAGCCTACCAGGCTCTTTCATCCGTGGGATTTTCCAGGCAAGAGTATACTGGAGTGGGTTGCCATTGCCTTCTCCTCTACCATCCCTTACTCTACCATTTTTGGACATCTACCACATGAGTCTTGTTTTTCAATTGCTCTTTGCAAGTATATCATCCAGAATTAGACAAATTGCTCTAAGAAGAACCTACTCAGTGAAAGAGACAGGGTAAACACCTTCTCTCTTTGTCAGTTTTGCTTGCTATAATAAAAGTATCATAGACTGTGTAGCTTAAACAATAGACATTTACATCTCTGTGTGTGGGATACCGAGAAATCCAAGATCAAGGTGGCCACCAAGTTGCTTTCTGGTGAGACCCCCCTTCCTGGCTCTCAGATGGAACTCTTCTTGCCAAGTCCTCATATGGAAAAGAGAGAGAGAGAGAGAGACGATTAGCAGATTCTCTTGTGTCTCTTCTCATGAGAGCACTGATCCCATCATGAAGACTCCATCCTTATGACCTAATTGCCTCCCAAAGGCCCCATCTCCAAATAGCATCCCCAAACATGTGGATTTTGGTCAAAGCATACAAATGCAGTCATGGTATCACAAAATTTACTACTATAATTTTGTGGAATCCTCAGTCTACTTTCTCAACACTCAGATCATATCAATATCTTGCACTGAGAGGATTATTTTCCAGGTTCTTCCACTGTATCTGGTCAAGTCCTTCCCACTATCTCCCTCAAAATACACAAGCTTCTTATTTATCCCCGTATCTGTTAATATTATAGCCATCTCTTTCCTGGATCACTGCAATAACCTCATGTCTACTCATCCTGCTTATATTCTTATCTCTTATCAGTTCAGTTGCTCAGTCATGCCAGACACTTTCCGACCCTATGAACCGCAGCAGGCCAGGCCTCCCTGTCCATCACCAACTCCCGGAGTTCACCCAAACCCATGTCCATTGAGTCGGTGATGCCATCCAGCCATCTCATCCTCTGTCGTCCCCTTCTCCGCCCTCAATCTTTCCCAGCATCAGGGTCTTTTCCAATGAGTCAATTCTTCGCATGAGGTGGCCAAAGTACTGGAGTTTCAACTTCAACATCAGTCCTTCCAATGAACACCCAGGACTGATCTCCTTTAGGATGGACTGGTTGAATCTCCTTGCAGTCCAAGGGACTCTCAAGAGTCTTCTCCAACACCACAGTTCAAAAGCATCTGTTCTTTAGTGCTCAGTTTTCTTTATAGTCCAACTCTCACATTCATACATGACCACTGGAAAAACCATAGCCTTGACTAGATGGACCTTTGTTGACAAAGTAATGTCTCTGCTTTTAATATGCTGTCTACAATGGTCATAACTTTCCTTCCAAGAGTAAGTGTCTTTTAATTTCATGGCTGCAATCACCATCTGCAGTGATTTTGGAGCCCCCCAAATAAAGTCAGCCACTCTTTCCACTGTTTCCCCATCTATTTGCCATGAAGTGATGGGTCTCTTATAGGTGTTATTTGTTGTTGTGTATCAAAATTCTCTGAAACTAAGCAGTTTAAGATGACAAACTTTTATTATATCAATCACACAGTCCATGTGGGTCAGGAATCCAGGAGAGGTTTAGGTAGGTAATTTTGGTTGAGGGTCACTCATGCTGTTCACCAGCAGTTCATTCATTTGAAAACTTCTCTGGGGCTAGAGGAAACTAACTTTCAAGTTCACTCATGTGGTTGCTCCGTACCATGTGAATTTCTCCACAGAGCTACATGTAACATAGCACCTGGCTTCCCCCAGAATTAGTAATCTTAAAGACAGACAGAGACACCAAGATAGAAACCACAGTGTCTTTATACCAAATCTTGGACATGGCAGGCCATCACTTCCACTGCATTCCATTGGCCACAGTGATCGATCCTGGAACTGTGTGGGAAGGGAATAGACAAAGGTGTGAGCTCCATGAGGTGGGGAACATTAGGGGTCTTTTTGGAGACTGGCTGCCACCTCTTTTTACAATCCACCCTCTACCAAAGAGATTACAGAATTTCCCTCTATAAGACTCTCCAATGATTTCCCCTGATGCTTAAGATAAAATTTCTAATTCTGTTTTTCCTATTGGGTAGAAGTTCAATTCAGGAACCCAGACTTCTTTCACTTTGTGGATTTACCCTAGTCTTTGTTCTTGACAAATGGTGAAAGAAACAGCAAGGGTGTACCTGTAGCTTAAACTTTTTAACCTCTAAATGGCACATGTCATTTCTGCTCATACTTCATAACCCAGAAATCAGCTTGTAAATCCACACACTCATACATAAGGAAGTAGAGAAATAACTTGCTATGTTCAGTGCATGCTACTTTTAAGGTGTGCTTTACAGCTTGAGTTTTCTGACAATAAGTGTTTCTATAGGACTAGGAAGGAAAATTTTAACCTAATACTAGATCTCCTTATTAATTAATTATAATAAAAGCCACTATGGCATACTGAAAGAGAATGTGATAACACTGAATGATATAGCAAAATGACACCATCAGCCCGGGAAATCCCACAGTGGCAATTTCAATACTTTGGGCACTATTTTCTAGCAGTTCCTTTACATACCAATGTCGTCTTTCATTGACATCCTTTGGGGCAGCTTCTTGATCATTCTGAATACATTATTGCCCTCTCTAGATGACCCAGCCTGGACACTATGAGTCTAGCACCCCATTCTCATATGGAAAATCGAATTCATGTGACTGTCACCCAAAATGACAGCTTACATCATCTCAGAAGGAGATCACTTAATTTGTGGGACATTTTATCAGAGACATTAGTTTAGAAGTCAAACCAAACAATATATCCTCTGTTTTCATTTAAAACTTCCCAAAGTTTACCTTGAATTTGTAATAAGAATTAACTATTACTTTAAAAAGAGAAAATGATAGAATATCTTAGAAAATAAGAGAAGTTTCATTATGATTGAAATGGTAAGCTATATTCCCCTGTTAGTTATTTCAAGGGAGATTAAAAAAATTTTTTTCTCATAATTTTGAACTTATTTAAATGTATGATCTAGCACTCTCTTCTTCAAAATTAGTGGACATTTTCACAACTTTGTCCCTTTCCATGATTGGCAACTAAAGAAGAGAAGTCTTTATTAACTTTAAAAGGATGAACTAGAGGGATGGGATGGGGAGGGAGGTGGGAGGGGGGTTCAATATGGGGAACATATGTACACCCGGGGCGGATTCATGTCAATGTATGGCAAAACCAATACAATAATGTATTTAGCCTCCAATTAAAATAAATAAATTAAAAAAAATAAAAGGTACTATAGCTGTGAGAGCGAATCCCACAAGTTATCATTATGATAAAAATTTATTTTAATCATAATTTTTAAAAATCAAAATGTTTAACTTTTATAAATTAAGAATATCAAATAAATCATAAATTTATTTTCATGTACTGATACACATTGAAAGGTTGTACTTGAATGAAAATACACTGCTACAAAACATGCAATATTGAAAGTCATTACAAGGATCATTAGAAAGCAAGATAGGCAGGTAAAGCAATTTAACTTCAATCTTCAAAAATACAGCTATTGAACTGAGTTCTAGCTTGTTGACTGACCAAAATAATGCAAAAATCTTCCTTTCTTAGGTTTTTTAGATCAGAATTGATAACCTGGAGTTAGAACTATGATCTAATTGTGAGATGGAGACAAAAACATATGAAAAATTGTTTTCATATCCCTTGTTAATTTAATATGCTAAAATACATCTCACCTGCAAAGTGAAACTTGAATTAATAAGGCATGTATTAATACAGAGATAATATATAAATTTCTATGCAGCTGTTGGAGCTTTACACACATTCTAAATTTTCTTTGCCAGCCTTCAATGCTACTACCCTCAGAACAAGCTTAACAAATTATCATGAGAATTTGTACAGAGTGAGTGAATGAACATCATCTTCATTATCATCATGGAAGAAAAGATCCTGATAAATAAATTACATTCATTAATATATTGACAGCATGGCCAAATATTAAAATGCTTCAAAACAACAATTTCTTTGTTATGCTTTGAATTTTATCAAGTCTATTTTTTTTCTGGATTTGAGTTATATTTATTTATATGAATATTAATTCATTTAGTGCAGGTAAGCTTTAAGGTCCACAGGCATCAGGGCAGAAACTGAGCTTTACTTTGTTTGTAGAAATTGGCCAAGATCACATTCTGATATGGAGGAACTATTTCTTCATAGTTAGGACCTAAGTCCCACTATCATAAAAGAAAAGAAAAAGTCTCAAAGAGGAGATACTCAAGTTCAAACAGAAAGGTAAAAAAATATTTACAATTAGAATATATTAAATATTTACAAAACCCAATGGGGGAATGGACCTTTTTTAATGTTTAGCAGTATGGTCTTAGGACTCTAATACTTTCATTAATGAAACAGATTCGTGTGGTAACTAAAGATCTTTGAAAACTTTGACCTTTGATAAATATCCAAATGAGCATATTTATCAAGTACCCTATAGATGCACTAAATATTTTGCTTGCATTATGGCATAAAGCACATATGACTGTTATATTTAATTTTGAACAGATAAGAATCTCAAAAAAGCAAAATTAACTTTATTTTTAGTCATACAGCTAAAAAAAAAAAACAAAACAACAAGAGAGGGAGACTCAAACCCTCATCTATATGAATCTAAAATCAAAGCTTTTAACCACTACTGGACATTGCCTCCGGTGAAGTGGTCTCTCAAAAGTGGTCGTCTCAAAAAATAATACATGAAAATCGTGATTGTATCTTCATTTAGTATTAATATGATGTCTGAATCTACCAGGTAAGCTAATGGATCAGATGGTATATGTTCAGACCAAATCCAAAAACAATTTTGGTTTCCCACTTCCCCCTTTAATGATTTTACTTATTCTTTTAAGACCATTTTAATTCTTACCTGCTCTTTATAGCTTTTCCTGACCCATCCCACTGGGCTAATGTCCCATTTCTCTACCTTTTTAACTGGCAGTGTACATGCTAGGACAGAACTGATTATGTTTTACCGCAACAGTCTGTTCCCACTCTCTTATTTCCTCCATATTTTCAGCAAAGCCACTGAAAACAAGTTAGGGTCCTAGTGAAAAAGAAATTTAAAGCCTCAGAAGAAGCAGAAATGCATTGGCATGTAACAGTTGACTGTTGTATACCATTATTCCCTCACCCCCAAATTCCCCACCTCCCTGTACATTTTTAAGGTAACGACTGTCTTTTCTCTGTGTTTCCACTATCCAGTATGCTGTATTTAGTCACTCAGGGATGTCCGACTTCTTGCGACCCCATGGACTGTAGCCTGCCAAGCTCCTCTGTCCATGGGAATTCTCCAGGAAGACTACTGGAGTCGGTTGCCGTGCCATCCTCAGTGCATCTTCCCAACCCAGGGATGGAATCCAAGTCTCCCACATTGCAGGCAGATTTTTCTTTTTTTACCAACTGAGCCGCCAGGGAAGCATACCATTCAGTACAGTGTTTAGTATATACCAGACAATCAGAAAGTGTTGCTTCAACAGATGGCTCAAATAAGAGCTCAGAGAGGACATATGATAATGATAAAGTTTTAATTAGGTCTTGAATCTTGAAAAAGAATGAATTTATTCCATACCTTTGACTTAGGCTTGTAATGAACACTAAAATACATTTTTTTCTTTCTAGTTGATCATTTCCTGCATAGATGGTAAACATAGCAAGGTATTTACCAGCACAGATTCTTTGACCAGACTGCCTGGCTTTAAATCCTGGTTCTGCTACTTCCTTCCTGTGTGACTCACAGAAACCTTTCTTAACTCCTATGCCTCAGTTGTATAATATAAGAAAATATAGGAGTTATAGTAAATTTTTTGTATGGATTTGTTAAGAAGATTAAATAAAATAAACTTCGTAACTTTCTTAGAGGAGTGCTTGGCATATAGTAAATAACAGAGATATAAATATTAAGTAACATTTGGTTGAAGTCTTTTTTTTTTTTTTACTAGGCTCTAAGGGGTGATGGTCATGTATGGATGTGAGAGTTGGACTGTGAAGAAGGCTGATCACCGAAGAATTGATGCTTTTGAACTGTAGTGCTGGAGAAGACTCTTGAGAGTCCCTTGGACTGCAAAGAAATCCAACCAGTCCATTCTAAAGGAGATCAACCCTGGGTGTTCATTGGAAGGACTGATGCTAAAACTGAAACTCCAATACTTTGGCCACCTCATGCGATGAGCTGACTCACTGGAAAAGACTATGATGCTGGGAGGGATTGGGGGCAGGAGGAGAAGGGAACGACAGAGAATGAGATGACTGGATGGCATCACCGACTCGATGGACATGAGTTTGAGTGAACTCCGGGAGTTGGTGATGGACAGGGAGGCCTGGCGTGCTGTGATTCATGGGGTCGCAAAGAGTCAGACACAACTGAGAGACTGAACTGACTGACTGACTGACTGAACAGAAATGAGCATTATTTCACTTTTAGAACATTTCATTTTAAAATTTCATGATAAGAAAAGAATATTTGCACTCATCCCTTAGTACCATCAAAATCTTTGCACAGATCTAGTGGTCACCCCCAAACTCAGAGGTAAGAATTGCAACTCACCTTACCTTCATTCAACACATGAAAGCCTTATATGATACTTTGCAAGCTGAACAGGACAATTCCTTTCCATAGTCTGCCTTTCTTCCTCCTCCTCTTCTTCTTTTTCTTCTTTTCTCTCAGTGTACTAAATGCCTCCATTTTGCCTTCACTGGCTGAATCTTGGGACCTGACTTTTCAAGGGGCAATAGGAGAAAAAATGACAAGTGAACAAATAAATATAACAAAATCTTATAGGTGTTTGGATAGAATTATAACAGTCTCTCAAGATATGGGCAGTAAGGTGGGATGGGCAAGAAAGTAAGAAAAGGGGAGAAGCTGAGAATTCAAGAAAGCTACGGAAAAAATAACACTTGACTTAATTACCAAATATTTAGCAGGCATTCAGTAGGGAGCGTGAATGAGATAAAGAGGTTCCAAGGTAGAAGGAGCAGCTGAAGTGCAGAGGTGGAGGTGAGGGGAGCAGTGAGTGTTGGTTCTATTAGCAGTTGGGTACGGCTGCTGCTCAGAGATAAGGGTTGGGAGGGAGGTAGAGGTAAAATGTAGTGGTTTGTATGCAGGGCCGGGTTCTGTCTGGTTTGAGAAGAGTGTCTTGATCAGATCTTTCTGGTGGCAATATGAAGAGGGTCACAGAGGGAGACCAGGACAGGAACATTTAGAAGAGAAAGAAGGTTGAGCGGCACCGGTGAAGAAAAGGGTGAGGCCAATGTGACAGTTCCTGGTGACAGAAGTGGCAGAGAGCATGCACTCTACAGGGCCAACTGCAGAGATTGCTGTGAGCGGACTCTAACCTCTGCAGGGTGTGGGCTTCATTAGGGGAAAAAGGAACAGATGGCAAAGATCTCCGACTGGCAACAGGGGAACACTGTGAGGGAGCAGGGTTTGTGGAACCCAAGCAGAGCTGGAGGTGTGGCTGGAGGTGGGGCGGCCTCAGAGTTCAAACTGTGAGGTCCTAAAGCAGTGCCAGAAGCCTACCAAGCGTGGGAAGTGGAGTGGGGGTGGGGCTTGAGCTTGGGAATTGATAGCTTTATCTCTCTTTTGCCTGCAGCCTTCTCATCAACAGGGAGGCTTGGCGTGCTGCAGTCCATGGGGTCGCAAAGAGTCAGACACGATTGAGCAACTGAACTGAACTGGGCTGAACTTCTCATCAACACTGGTCAAACCCAACCAGAGGACAAAGGGATCTGAGTGTCACAATCAGTGAATGTTAGACCTCAGGAGCCCAGGACAGGCCAGAGAAGGGTGGAGGGTGGATCTTGAGGTGCAAAAAAACTGACCAGCATAGGAGGCCCAATCTCAGTGATGACAGTGGGAGGAAGCAGAGTAGGGAGCCTGGAGTGATTCTAGGACTAGTAACTTAAGCAGAAGAACAAGTGCTTTGCTTCAGGGCCCTAAAACTCAGAAAACACAAAAATTGTGATGAATGATTTTAAAAGCTTGATCCATTGATGAAGGGTTCAGCCTCAGCAAATTTTCTGTCTCTCTAACAAAAGCCCCACTGGACCCACATAACACACTGTGTTTGCATGCTGCTTGCAGAGCCATTGGCAATGGTGATGGCTGATATGATGCCCTCAGCTCTGCTATGATTCGTCCTCCCAGAGTTAGCAGCCTTTTGTAATTTGCACAAAGGTGCCACAAAAATAAGCTGTATCTTTGAGCTGTCACCATTAGAATGAGAATTTGCCCTTGACCCCAAAGGAAGTGAATTAAGATTCAAGGTCAAGAGTCAAGGTCAAGGCAATGAATAGAGGCATCGGTATACACTCACCACCTGGGAGAATATTTGTGCAAAATAGGTTACTAGTATGGGTTCTAAATTACATGATAGACTTTTTAATAAATTTTATAGATTAGGGCCACTATGCAGGCTTGAAAATTTTCCAAAATGTCTGTTATTTTGGCTTTGACTCTAGCCTGGAGAAACTGGTTATCAAACCTCTTTACCTTGCAAGCTGTAATGGTTGATATTACCAATAACATTCTGCTCATACCTTTATGCTGTTGCGATTAAGAGTTCTTCAAAGCTCTTCTGCTTAGTCCATGTCTTCCAAAGATAGATTCGTTTCCAAGTTTAAAGCTAAATTGAAAATCAAACTAGGTACAGGGGAAGAAATGTTTGAAACTGGTTCTTTTCAGGTTTTCTGGGCATTGGACATGCATCTCACATTTCCAAAGAGAAAAGGTGAAAGTGATGAAGGGACAGGACCTCCTGTTCTGGCTCACACAGGCCATAGTTTTCAAAATCATAAATAAGAAAGAAAAAATATTTCTTTGACTTCTTCCAAAATATAAGAGTAGCATCTTTGTCGTGTTCATTCATAAGCTCTCCTCCTAGGAAAGCACAAAATTTCCTTCTAAACTGTGGGACTTGGGACTATCCAAAGCTGCAATTTAGGGTCAGGGAGCAGGATATTGAATAGCTTTTTGAGGATCTTTCTATCTGAGATTCTTCTATATAGTTTACAAAAAGGAGTCTGAGTTCATGTTTCTCTGTCCTTGGCTTGTGTGTGTGCTCAGTCGCTAAGTTGTGTCCAACTCTCTGTGATCCCTTGAACTGTAGTCTTCCAGGCTCCTCAGTCCATGAGATTTTCGAGGCAAGAATACTGGAGTGAGTTGTCATTTCCTCTTCCAGAGGATCTTCCCAACCCAAGGATTGAAGCTGTGTCTCCCATGACTCCTGCATTGGCGGGTGGATTCTTTGCCACTGAGCCACTGACTTAGTTCATATAATCAAAAACTTATTGAGTGCTCACTTCAGCAGGGCATATACTAAAATTGGAACCTTACAAAGAAGATTAGCATGGCCCCTGTGAAGGATGACACACAGATTCATGAAGCATTCCATACTTTTTGAAGGTCCAGACATTATAAAACTCTTAGAGGATAACATAGGCAGAATACTCTTTGACATAAATCACAGCAAGACCTTTTTGACCCACCTCCTAGAGAAATGAAAATAAAAGCAAAAATAAACAAATGAAGCCTAATTAAACTTAAAAGCTTTTGTATAGCAAAGGAAACCATCAACAAGATGAAAAGACAACCCTCAAAAGAATGGGAGAAAATATTTACAAACGTAGCAACTGACAAAGGATTAATCTTTAAAATATACAAACAGCTCATGTAGCTCAATACCAATAAAACAAACAACTCAATAAAAAAAAAAATGAATGGAAGACTTAAATAGACATTTCTCCAAAGAAGACATATAGATAGCCAACACATGAAAATACACTCAACATCACTAATTATTAGAAAAAATGCAAATTAAAACTAAAATGAGGCATCACCTTACACTGGTCAGAATGACCATCATCAAAAAAATCCACAAAAAACAAATTTTGTAGAAAATGTGGAGAAAAGGGAACCCTCTTACACTGTTTGGAATGTAAATTGATATAGCCACTATGGAAAACAGTATGGAGGCTCTTTAAAAAACTAAAAACAGAACTACCCTATGACACAGCAATCCCACTACTGGGCATATGCCCAGAGAAAGCCATAATTCAAAAAGACACATGCATCCCAATGTTCATTGTAGCGCTATTTACAATAGTCAGGACATGAAAAAAGCCATAAATATTCATCAATAGAGGAATGGATAAAGAAGATATGATACAGATATACAATGGAATATTACTCAGTCATAAAAGGAATGAAATTGTGCCATTTGCAGACATGGAAAGATTTAGAGACTGTCATACAGAGTGAAGTAAGTCAGAGAGAGAAAAATACGTAAATTGCTAGCATGTGGAATCTAGAAAAATGGTATAGATAATCTTATTTGCAAAGCAGAAATAGACACAGACGTGAACAAATGTATGAATACCAAGGGGGAAAGGAAGGGGAAGGACGAAATAGATTGGGATTGACATATATACACTATTGATACTATGCATAAAACAGATAACTAATGAAAACATACTGTTTATCATAGGGAACTCCACTCAGTGCTCTGTGGTGACCTAAATGGGAAGGACATGCAAAAAAGGGGGGATATATGTATACATATGGCTGATTCACTCTGCTATACAGTAGAAACTAACATACATAGTAAAGCAACTATATTCCAATAAAATTAATAAAAAATAGTATGAGGAAATGTGCACAGATAGGAGAAATGTTATAGATTCAGAAATTTAAGAATTCATTAATATACTAAACATTACTGAATTATATACCCAAAAAACGTTATTGAGAGAAAAGCCATTTTTGAATTGCTCATCTGTCAAGACTATATTACATCTTACCAATATGTGTGGTACAAGTCTTTTTCTCCAATTTTGAAATATAAAAAACCTGAAAAAATAAAAAGATCTATATAACTTGTTTGGTGACAAAAGCTCACTTGGCCTAAATTATTTGGCAGTAGAAGTTGACATAAATTATAGGAGTTTGTTTTTAGTATTTATTCATTCTTCTCACAGTGAGTATTACTATATTTACTTGCAGTAATATGGCAATTATAAGGTGATGTACCAGACTTTTGATGGATTATATGTAATAAGGAATATACAACGTATGGCCATTCAAAAATTCCACAAAATTGTATGTTACAAAAATTTCTAGCCTTACAATTTTCAAACTCTCAGAGTGTCAGCTGTCAGATTGCAGATTTGTATTGACAGAAGAATTACCTGTGGAATGCTGGCTTCTATCTCACAGAAGAATGAAAATGTTTCTAATTTTGCTGAACATAACAGATGCTCGATGAATATTGTTGACTTGATGATTTATTACTGAGTAACATATCTGAAAGGTTGGGGGCGGGAGGAGAAGGGGACGACAGAGAATGAGACAGCTGGAGGGCATCACCAACTCTGTGGACATGAGTTTGAGTCAACTCCGGGAGTTGGTGATGGACAGGGAGGCCTGGCGTGCTGTGATTCATGGGGTCGCGGAGAGTCGGACACGACTGAGCGACTGAACTAAACTGAACTGAACATATCTGAAGGTGCAGAAGAAGAGGCAGAAATAGATAAATGGAAATGTGAGAAGATAAAGATATATCTTCAAGGTGAGAGAAGCACAATCAGTTTTCCAGGTGAGTAAAGTTTAGAGGTTGGCTTGAAGCTCAACATTCAGAAAACAAAGATCATGGCATCTGGTCCCATCACTTCATGGGAAATAGATGGAAAAACAGTGGAAACAGTGTCAGACTTTATTTTTTTGGGCTCCAAAATCACTGCAGATGCTGACTGCAGCCATGAAATTAAAAGACGCTTGCTCCTTGGAACGAAAGTTATGACCAACCTTGATAATATATTAAAGAGCAGAGACATTACTTTGCCAACCAAGGTCCGTCTAGTCAAGGCAATGGTTTTTCCCGTGGTCATGTATGGATGTGAGAGTTGGACTGTGAAGAAAGCTGATCGCTGAAGAATCGATGCTTTTGAAGTGTGGTGTTGGAGAAGACTCTTGAAAGTCCCTTATACTGCAAGGAGATCCAACCAGTCCATTCTAAAGGAGATCAATCCTGGATGTTCATTGGAGGGACTGATGCTAAAGCTGAAACTGCAATACTTTGGCCACCTCATGCGACGAGTTGATTCACTGGAAAAGACTCTGATGTTGGGAAAGGTTGGGGGCGGGAGGAGAAGGGGACGACGGAGAATGAGATGGCTGGATGGCATCACCGACTCTGTGGACATGAGTTTGAGTGTACTCCGGGAGTTGGTGATGGACAGGGAGGCCTGGCGTGCTGTGATTCATGGGGTCGCGGAGAGTCGGACACGACTGAGCGACTGAACTGAACTGAACTGAAAGTTTAGAGGAGGTAGAATTTCAAGAGGTGTTTTCTAAATGCAAAGGTTTTCAAAAATACCTTTTCTTTCATAGAAAGCTAAAATTGATTATTTTTATTCTGTGTTTAATATTGGAGGGATTCCTGTAATTCCTTTTTCTTTCTTTCTTTTTGGTTGCATGGATGAAGGATCTTATTTCCTGACTAAGGTTCGAACCCATGCCCACTGCAGTGGAAGCATAGAATCCTAACCACTGGACCACCAAGGAATTCCCTTCCTTTAATTTCTTAAATACTTTGTTTTCTTTAGAGACTAAAGAATAGGGATAACTATTAAAATTAGTTTATAAATCATATCTCAATTATTTTAATCACTTTTTGAGCATGAGCAGACCAAGTGCCATATATTCATAATTTAATTTAATCCTCACAAAAGCTGTATGAGATAGAAGTATTATTTTTTCAATTTTTCACATAAGGGCATTTCTAGATAAATCAAATAACTTATCTGAAGTCATATAATAGTAAGCATTATAGCCAGAGTGTTCAACTCAAGCAGAACCCCAATCCTTTGTTCTTAAACTACTACACTGTACTTTATTCTATAATAATCTGAAATTCATGGTTAAAAATAAAAATGTGGGCAGCCCTTTAAATAGCCACACAGTATTGTATAATATGTGCTGGGCTATGTTCTCTCATAAGGGCATAGTTGGGTGTTATCAGAAAGGCCTTCTTGGACATAAGCTATATTGTTAAGCTATATACAGTATTCAGCTGTAATGAAAACCAGGAAGTCCAATAACAGTGCTTAAATAAACAAGCTCACATAATATTATGCTCAGGCTTCCCAGGGGTCTCAGTGGTAAAGAATCTGCCTGTCAATGCAGGAGACATAGGAGATGTGGATTTGATCCCTGGGTTGGGAAGATCCCCTCGCAACCCACTCCAGTATTCTTGTCTGGAAAATTCCATGGAGAGGAACCTGGTGGGCTATAGTCCATGGGGTCACAAAGAGTTGGACATGACCGAGCACACACAAACAATATTATGCTCACATAAGAAGTCTGGAGGTAGGTTGTTCTCAGCATGGATATCGTAGATTGAAGGTGTCAGGTTTAAGAGCCTTAGGATTTTTTTGGCTTTTCTCCTAATGTTCCCAAGTTGTTTGCTGCAGTTTCAGCTTTTGTATTCCCATTCAAGGCAGGAAGAAGGAGGGAAGAAGATAGATTGGCTGTGACTACCCTTTTATTCAAGGAAATTAAAAACTTCCCCAGAAGCATCCCAGCAGTTGTCCAGTTATATGGTTCTATGGTCACCCCAGGTGTGAGGGAGGGTGGGAGAATGAAGAACCACGTCAGTCCAATCATGGGTAATTATCTAGGACAGGGGTCTGCCAACTTTTTCTTTAAACGGCCACACAGTAGGTAATTTAAGTTTTGTAATCCAGATGGTCTCTGTAGCAGCTGCTCAGTTATGTGGCTGCCATAGGATAAAAGTGGCCCATAGACAATGTATAAATGAATGGGCTTGTTTGTGTTCCAATAAAACTTTATTTATAAAACTGGCAGCAGAACTGATTTGATGGGAAGCTATAATTTACCAGCCCCTAACATGCAACTTGGCACATTGCTGACAAGCCAAAAGGAGATTCACTTATGAGCAAGAAAGAAGGGAGGGGATCATGGGTAGAACTAATCGTGACTGTGATTGAGGATAGAAATATTCTTTTGACTTGTTCTTTTCCCCCTCGCTTTCCAAGTTTGCAGCTGGAGATTTTATGCTCTTGTGCTATGAAGTTGTAAAGGTAATAGATGTAGCAACCTCCATCAAGAGAGCTTGTGGGGTATTGGTTAGATAGATGTGAGGCCACCTCTTGGCCCACACAAACTGTCAGCTTTTGGTAGTGGATGCCACAGACTGTTGGGTACAAGAGTGTGGAAGACAGTGATTGCCACATGCCAATTTCCCACACTTCTTCTCCCTTATTATTCAGCAAGGGGAAGTAATGCACTCAGGTAAAAAAGTTTATTTCCAGCCTCCCATGCTGCAAGAAGTGGTCATGAGCATCATCCTAGCCAATGAGACATGCATGGAAGTTTCTGGGCAAGAAAGTTTTTTAAGGTGACAGCTTCCTTAGCATGACCTTTTGCTTTTCTCTTATTTCTCCGTGCCCTTTCTGCTTGGACAGCACCATCTTGCAACCACAGTGTAATAAGCATGAGGGTAAGGGCCACCTACTAAAATGACTGAATCGGAGAGTAGAAGCAGCCCAGGCACCTGATAACATTATGGAGCTACTATCCCATGGGCAGCGGGACACAAGGAGAAGGAAAATCCCTTCAATTGTTTAATCCATTGCTTACTTGGAGTTTCTGTGGCTTGAAGCCAGATGCACTTGTGACAGATGTACCGGATGTCTTGTGTTCAAAGGAGCAAAAAGAAATGGCTCTTTTTTCCACATAGAGTCGGAGAACAGGACTCCTCATTTTCTGCTTCTGACTCTGTGGTGAAACATTCACATTCTTCTTAGTCAGGGTTAGTCTCTCCTAGTTTTTAATGCTTTCTGGCTGAGATTGGCTTAGTGTGTCCCATTACAGAGAACATGCTGTGAGGTGGTGCCTGGGATCCTGATTTTCCACTTTGGTTCCCACCACACCTTATTTGTTTATTAGGTCACAGATGTGTCTTCAAACCCATTCAAGCAGTGTAGAGTTACTGTGACTGTTTCCTCAGCTCAACTGTTGAATATATTTTAACAAGTCCAGCAAATCGACATGTTTGCTAAGTCATTAACTGCAGAATTAGGAATATTTTGTAATATTTCAATTGACGTACAGGCTGGTTACATATTTTCTCCATTTAGAAAAAAATAAAATAACTTTAATTCTACTGTTAGGAGACAGCCACTGTTAACATTTAGTAGTGTTATCTCCTAGATATACATAAAGACAGATACATATATTACATACACATTCACCTATTTGAAATCTTGATGTGTATTGAGTTTTGTATCTTGCTGGTTTTTCACATTATAAAGTGAACAATTCTCTGTTCTGTCATGCCAAATAGTCTTTAAAACATGATTTTTTAGTGGCAGAATAGTATTGCATCATATTACCAGTATTTTTCTTTTCTTTTTCATTATAGTTTATTATAAGACATTGAATATAGTTCCCTGTGCTATATAGTAGGACCTTGCTAGTTATCCATTCTATATATGACAGTTTGCATCTGTTAATCCTTTACTCCCAATTCAACCCTCCCTGACTCCTTAGTAACCACAGTCTGTGCCCTATGTCTGTGAGTCTATTTCTATTTTGTTCATTTGTGTCATATTTTAGGTTCCACATATATAAAATATCATATGGTATTTGTCTTTCTCTTTCTGACTTACTTTTCATGGTATGATACTCTATCCACATAACTGCAAATGGCATTTCATTCTTTTTTTCCAGCTGAGTAATCAGACTATGTTTTAAAGCTCACTATAGATAGATGTTTTAGTTGCTTTTAATATTTGGCCATTATAAAAAATATGAACAACCTTATATGACACTTTTTCCTTTGCTATATGGGAATACTTTCTTAGAACTAATTCATAGAAATAAACCTTCTGGATCAAATATTGACAGTTTTTATATACTGCCAAATAACCCTCCTACAGGATAGCTGTTGTTGTTTAGTCACTCAGTCCTGTCCAACTCTTTGCAACCCCATGGACTGCAGCATGCCATGCTTCTCTGTCCTTCACTATCTCTTGGAGTTTGATAGTACTGACATCTAATCCCATTAGCAGCGTATATGTAGGTTTATGTGTTTATGCTATTTTCTACACTTTCACATACAAGTTAAAAAGAAAGTTTGAAATCATTTCACAGGAAAAAAAATAGTCTTTAGATCTTAACATCTTTTTAATGGATGAGATTGAGCATCTACTTCATGTGTTAATTTGGCTATGCTAAGAATTAAAGAGCCTCTTGATGAAAGAGGAGGTGAAAAAATTGGCTTAAAGCTCAACATTCAGAAAACTAAGATCATGGCATCTGGATCTATCTTTTCACGGCAACTAGATGGGGAAACAGTGGAAACTTAATTTTTCTGGGCTCCAAAATCACTGTGGATGGTGATTGCAGCCATGAAATTAAAAGACTCTTGCTCCTTGGAAGGAAAGTTATGACCAAACTAGACAGCATATTAAAAAGCAGAGACATTACTTGCCAACAAAGGTCCATCTAGTCAAAGCTATGGTTTTTCCAGTAGTCATGTACGGATGTGAGAGTTGGACTATTAAGAAAGCTGAGCGCTAAAGAATTGATGCTTTTGAACTGTGGTGTTGGAGAAGACTCTTGTGAGTCCCTTGGACTGCAAGGAGATCCAATCAGTCCATCCTAAAGGAGATCAGTCCTTGGTGTTCATTGGAGGGACCGATGTTGAAGCTGAAACTCCAAAACTTTGGCTACCTGTTGCGGAGAGCGGACTCATTTGGAAAGACCCTGATACTGGGAAAGACTGAGGGCAGAAGGAGAAGGGGACGACAGAGGATGAGATGGTTGGATGGCATCACTGACACAATGGACATGGATTTGGGTGGACTCTGGGAGTTGGTGATGGACAGGGAGGCCTGGCGTGCTGCAGTTCATGGGGTCGCAAAGAGTTGGACACTACTGAGCGACTGAACTGAACTATTTCTCTTTATTTCTTTATAACTTATTTGGTTGTGTATATTTTACTTATGGATATTTTAATTACCTATGTATTATTGATATAGATTCTTTCTCCTCTGTGTTTTTTACAAGATGTATAACTGTTATTTCCTGAATGTGACGTAATTGTGAGCTTTCTGTTATACTCCTGTAAAAATAGCAAATAGTTAAACCCCATGCAGGAAGCATCAACATTCAGCAATATTTTAAGTTGAACATGGAAGATGTTATACTCTTCACATTAGCATTTTTCTAAAAAGCATATATCTCCTTTGATATGTTTTCTTCATAAATGACATGCACTTAGAGTGGTGGTGGGGAATCCATATTTTCTCTTAAGTCATATAAGTACTGTGAACAGTAAACTGTAATGGAAAATCTCTATTCCTTGGTGTTGCTCCATCTTCTGTCCTTGAATTGCAGCTTTGCAGTCTCTTAACAATGTGTCTTCAAGTCCTTAACTCTGAATGCCTATATTATCCTGAATATACCACGTTTTGAAACTCAATATTTGGTTTTTTTTCTTGAGCTACTTTGAAATTGGTACCATTTATCTAGAAAGGGTGGTAAACAATAGGCTTTAGACATTTATTTAAACCAGTTTGAAACTTTAATCTCCTTGAAGCTAAAACAAAGTCTTGCATGAGAATATAGTTTTCCATGTTTTTATTATAATCACATATTATAAATTAGGTAACTCTTTAAAAACTTGCTTTTCTTAAACCAACCACTTTATTCACCCCTTTGTTTTCATGAAAAATTATATAATTCCTGGAGAGTTTATTTTAAATGGATACTTTCTAACAGAGTTTAGAAATGCTAAAAAGTCACATTCTCTGAAACTGCTTGCCTCTGCTTCTCCTTCTCCCCTGACCAGCTCTATCGACTGAAATTCCTCATTGTGAAACCAGAAACTGATGATGTCATGTCTGAGAATTTCATTGTACAGTATTTACAATGGGAAGAAAAGTACTTTTTTTTCTTGCTCCTTTCTGAATAAAACACTACTCTATCTCTCATACTTGCCTAAAATAAATGTGTTCTATGCCTGATTGTTATTCGAACCAGAACTCTATGGGATAACATGAGCCCATCTCTAATCCAGAAGAAAGTTCAGAGGCATCACACTTTGAAATGAAAATATGTGGTGGCTTCTCTCTTAAAGGAAGATTCCTATTTTCAAAGACAGAAAAAGGCCAACTATATCCAGAAATTATTTCTGACTAGTTTATGGACAATAAACATAAACTCAGTGAGAGGACGCTTGGTTAGATTACAATGCATTTTCTTTGTTTGTGTGCTGGTTGTTGCCGTCAACTTAAAGCCCTAATAGTTGATGTCTCAGTAATTGGTTCTGAGACAGTCTCTCTTTAAGATAGTCACTACTGGCGCTCAGTCATAAAAGCCGTAATAGCTAGGATTTATCAAGGTTGGGTCATGCCCTCACATGGCCTGCACTGGTCCATACAGTCTTTACGTAACTTAGAAACAACCCCTTCCCTTCCCTCAGCCTCCCCTCCTCCTCACCTCAATCTGGTGGGCTCAGGGCTTAATAAGCAATGGCCCCTTTGTACAGGTTAAAAAGGGTGCTGTCTACCTTTGGGCAGTGAAGGCCTAGGAAATGGAGTGTGGGCTGGATTTTAGCCTCCACTTCTGCCTCAGCAAGATACTTGTTCATGATGAGGCCTACACATCAACACATAGTATAAAGCACTTTATGTGGATTAACTCACTTAATCATGAGAATGAGAGTTCTTGGCTTTGACACCTATTATTGGAAACATCGTGAAGTCACTCACCTGATCAGGAAGAGGTGGAGAGGGCAGGCAAAGGGCACTTCCCAACTTCCTGAGAGTGCCCCAACCCAGCTGAGAACTTAGCCTGCAGGAGACGAAAAGTGTCTTCCATCAGCTCAGATGCTATGCGTATGGTATTTATTTGTATGAGACACTCCCCAGGACCCCTGGAAGTGACTCCCAGTTCAGGCCCAGCATTTACAACCCTGAGAGGGAAGGAGGCGTGTTTGTGACAAACTGGGAAAGCAAGCCTAGTAAAGAGATGTGATAACACTCACTAAAAGTCTCAGAAAGAGGTTGGTGAGATGTTCACACGTTACTCAGGGTTGTGTCCCGAGGAGCCATCTTTCCCTTTAGATACACTGATGGACTCAGACCTGATGAGATGAAGATCTGAGGAGGGCAAGTAAGTTAGATCCTTAAGTCATTCACGGACGCCAGAGTTTCCAAGGGTTATTCTGTGTCATCAGGTAGCACGGTGAACAAGGGCAGAACAGGGAAGTCGTGCTGAGAACCACCTTGGAAATAGACGAATGTCAGGTGGGCAGTCCCAGGACCACACTGCGCCACACAGGGGGAGTGAATAGGTTGGGGGTGTGACTGTCGGAGCAAGGTAGCAAGCATGAGGGGTGACAAGTGCCGTCCAGGAGAACTCGTGATCCCACAGGAGAGATGCCTGCTTGGGAGTTCAGAGACAGACTTCAGACTCACATGCTCTGTTGGAATATCTCTTTTCCCTCTTGGAGAGCGGAAGTATGAACTGTGGTGACGTAGACCGGGGTAGACCAGAAAGATTTGTACAAACAAGACGTATGGAGACCAACGTCTTCAGGGAGTGGGATTAACTGCAGAAGCTGAGACACTGCAATATGTTCAGGAGCCAGACCAAACTGCTGGGATGAAGAACTCGTCTTGTGGGACAGCAGCGGTCAAGATCGGAAGGTAGACATTGCAAATGGTGTGAATTTTAGAAAGGGAATTTACATTTCTGGAACATGTTTTATTTGCTGGGCAATTAAATATACATGAGTTCATTCCATTCTCACCATAAACACTGTTGTGAGTGTTTTTACTTATAAGTGCAATTCACATTTTGCTGATGAGAAAAATGAATTTGAGGGAGGTAAAGTAACTTATGAGTCTAGGGGTCACTCAGAGATTTGAACTCAAATTTAGCTGGTTCCAAAACCTAGTCACTTTTTATTCTCCCATATTGTCAGACTTTAACAAGGGTTTCTTGAGAAACATGATAAAATGACTGTCTGAGGACAATTAGGATAACTATGGTGAGCGCGATAGACTTGAGCAGAGAGGGCCATGGAGTGTTTTAGGAAGTCATTCTAAGTAGAGGCTAGACTGGGTTTGTGGTCAAGGAAAAGAGTAAATATAAGGACATTTCAAAAGAAGAATTAGTGGAATTTGGCATCTGGCTGAATAAAAGTTGAAGGAAAGGGAATAAGCAGGTGGAGCCGTGGAAGGGACACTGGCTGGGGATTTAGGACGTTAGGTCTGGTTCTTGCTCATAGTGTGAACTTGCAGAAAACAAGGGTCTTTCAACTGCACGTCCTTGTCTGAAAAGTAAACGAATTAGATTAGGTATCCTTGAAGATTTTACCCAACTCTAGAATTCTATGCATCGCTGATTCAAAGATGACTCAAAGGTTGCAAGCCTGGGTGGTTGGAAAACATCCTTTCATTGATAGAAAGGGCATCCTTTCGTTAATAGAAATACACAAATAGGAAAGATGGTGGTTATGTTTTTGGATGGAAAAAGCATGTTCCCAGCCTGTATATAACCATCATCCCAGACGCACCCCGCTATTCACCTGATTCCCCACCAGAAACACCCTTCCAATCCTCCCAGTTTACCAACCTTCCATTTTCCAGCCACAGCCCCACATTCCAATCCCGAGCTCCCCGTCGTGTGTGCTGATAACACACTGAGTAATCCCTTTTAGTCTTGCAAAGTGTCTACAGTTACACTGCCAATCATCCTACTCTTTTTTTCCTAAGAGGAGAGAAAGGCAAGACTAAGGAAATCTTTTGCACACATTATTTACTGAAGAAACACTTCTGATTTAATATAAAAAAAACTATGTGTCTCAAAGTCATCATTACAATAAGATCTAGAGTATGTGTAGACACTTTCTCAAAATATTTGTGATTCCCTTTAAACTAGACAAAACATATGAAAATCTAAACTGGCAAAATTGATGAATCAGGAAAACCATAACCTTCTTGGGATGTTTTTCATTAGAGACTCTCCTATATAGTGAAATTCTCTAAAGCATTTAAAAAGACTCTAATGTTAAACATATTATTAGCATAAGAGTTTTTAGGTGTTTACACCTGGGGTGACATGGGGTACACTTGCAAATGCAGAGGTAACTAATGTTATCTCATTAGTAATCAACCTGAAACAATGTTGGAGAAAGTAGGCTACACCTAATGTTCCAAGATTTTTGCTGATTGGAAAGGGCAACAGGAAATAAGGCAATCAACTCTTCCCTAGCCTTGTAGTTCAGATGAGATTTGGGAAAAAATAAAACAAAACAGGGAGTGGTGGTCATCAAAGTGAATTCTTAGATATTGCTTGATGAAGACATTTTCCCAGTGATTCAGTTTACGTAGCAAACACACAGGAGTCCCAGTTTCCACCATATTCTTGCAAAGCTCAGCTGCAAAGCATGGTTGTTCTCTTCAGTTAGATTGAGTAGGCCATTGGCTTTCCATAGATTCTTCATTAGGAAGTTCCTTTGAGGTTAAGACATTTTGATTCCAAGAATATTGGTTAGATGAAAACACAAAATCTAGATAATGAAACAGATCTGGCATCAATTCCTGCTTCCATTGCTTAGTACATATGGAGATCAGGCCATTCACATAATCACTGTTTGTCTCTCTTAGCTTCACAAATTTGCCTCTGATGAGATCTTCCTACAGTGAAGTCCAGCAGAATTATTTGATTTTCAAATGGATTTTCAAAATCACTTACTTGTGGAATCACAGAGTTGGAGATGAATATCTAAGAAGCTCTTTTGTGCTGTATAAATGACTGATCCCAAAGAGGCAAAAGAATATATCCAAGTCATACCACTTTAATGGTAGAGCAGAGACCAGGTTTTCAAACTGTGTTCCAACGATGCATGAACACACTAGCTGGCGAAAGGCAGAACTCTGGGGAGTGCTAGGTCCACTGTCAATACTTAGGAAGTCTTAAGAAACTATAACAAAAATAACACAAGAGTATGTCAAAAGAGCAGAGGCAAAGTGAAAACTGAAACTTCTGAAATTGAGATTTAGGTTGCCATCGCCTAAGCTAAGCTCAAAGAGAAGGGTTAACAGGTGCAAACCTCCATTCTAACCTCTCACAAAAATTCTCCTCTTGGGATCCATTCAGGAGGGGGTCCGTTGGTGGGTTTGGGCACTTTGCATATTATAGCAATTATCTTCTCTATTCAGGGATTAAAGCAAAGATGTTTTATCTTGAATCTTTCTGTAGAAGGGGAAACTGCAAGATTCCAGGACAGTAGTATCGTATAGTTTTTTTTTTCCTGATATTTTCACACCCACAACTGCCAATCTCATTTCAGTCACTGAGTTATTTTACTGTTGCGTCCTGCACATGTTTTTCTTGGCAGCAGAGAAAGAAGAGAAAGGAGCGGGGAGGGAAATAGAGGAAGAAGGAAAAAAGACGGAAGAGCTGGTTCTTTCCCGGCTGTAGGCATTCTCTTATTTCCTCACTCAAGTCAGCGGTTGCCTGTATAGGCAGGCAAAGATGAAGCTCCCTGGCAAGTGAGGGCTCCTATCCTTGCCAAAGTCAGTCCATGAGGATCCCTTCTCAGTCCATGAGCGTCCCTTCTCTTGCTTCAAAGAAACCAGCCCCCGGAAAACTTGTCATTCCTAAAAGCTTTCAAAAGCTGTTTTTCCAAGTTTGTGTTTTGTATGGACTGGAGGAACTGTCTCCATGACAGTTTCCCCCATCACAATTTGATCACAAGTTTTCACCTACAATTAGACTTGCCCAACTAGATAGCAATGCCCATGTTTTCCCTCTTCAATAGTGCCCTGAGTTTAGTAGTCCTACCTGACACCTTCCAAATTATGTGCTACTGAAATGGTTGGACGTCTGTTCGTGAAACCATATGGAATTCACATTTTTAAAAGGCCATTCCCTGAAGGAGATAATCATCTTTCCAGTAAAACATTGTGTCAAGCTACAAAGTGATGATTACCTTTGGGTGGGGCTTTGGTATTTCTAGTTGGCAGATAGTTTGTTCTTTGAGTCAAAATGACAGGACATGTGAAGCCTTATTTTCCCCAGCAAATGAATTATTCAAACCTGTTCAAGTAATTAAAAATGAAACAAAGGAAAGTAAAATGTGACATTTTCTATGTGGTGAATCATACTGTATTTGCACTTTCTCATGCCAAACCCAGGAAGCCACATATTTGCAATCCAACAATAATTGCAGATACTTTCATGTGAATAGTGTTGTCTTTGAGACATCATTAGATGAAAGATGCACAAAAGAATATATGCCAAAAAACTCACACACTGCCTGCCTAGTTTTATGGATTTGACATTTGTAACCCAGCCCTTAGGTTTTATGAGCAGCAGAGCCCTCTCTTTGTCAGATTCTCATTATCTTAAATTTTTCATGTTGAACATCAAGTTCAATTAGTGGTTTATATCAGACCAATAAAAAGTTTTAAAGATGAACATGTGTTAAATAAGAAACATATTGATGCCATTAAAGCACAAGTAAATACAGACTTTTTTTGAGACGTGGAGCCTGGGGCAAGTAGAAAGTGAGAAATATTTCCCAGGCTTATGGACTTAAAAGCTTTCAGTTTGGTGTATTTTTCTTTTCACAAAGCATGTTTTTTAAGCACTCTACATCCATATATTTATAAAGTAGAGTTGTATTCATGCTACACACATCCTTTCCACTTGAGATCTGAGCACTAGGATATTTGAATCATTTCACAATGATTCATGTCCTGGCATGTCTTCTTACTCAGGTACAGTTTTACAGTGAGCTCTACTCATGACCTATAAAGCTTTGTGATTTCTAAGTGTTGCATTTAGTTACCAGTATAGACTGATCAGTGTCATTCTCCAGAGTCACAAAAATTATGACGAGCTTTATTTCTTCTTAGTAACTGAAAGATACATGAGAAGAGTTTTTCTACCAGTCCTGAAGTCTTCAGGTGTCTGCCCGGGTCACTGACCCAGCTGCCATCCCAGTGGCTGAAGAGGTGAGATAAACTCCCCCATAATGGTACCCTGCAGAACAACCAAGTGTAGAAACATGCCCAGAAGAATGCCCAACTTGGGGACTACCTGTCAAAGGCTTCCTCCAAGGAATTATTCGTAGAATAGTGGGGATGTTTTTACAGTTCTCATAGAATATATTTTCTTCCCTATTGATGGCCAATGCTCATTGTGTGAGACACATTTTTAGAAAGCCAAGGCAACCCTCCAGTAAAAAGTATATTTTTATATGTTTGCAGAGAAAAATTGTGTTGATACTGTACACAACCTGGCCTCCCTTCATGGAGAGTTGTACAAAACCATAAAGAAATCCATTGAACCCATTGTTTGGAGACCTGGGAGTCTTCCAAAGACAGGCCACTCTCCCCAGTTATGCTATTTAGTGGACTTAAGTCCATGATGTTCTCTCTTCACTTTCACTTTTCACTTTCACACATTGGAGAAGGAAATGGCAGCCCGCTCCAGTGTTCTTGCCTGGAGAATCCCAGGGACGGGGGAGCCTGGTGGGCTTCCGTCTATGGGGTCACACAGAGTCGGACACAACTGAAGTGACTTAGCAGCAGCAGCAGCAGCATCTTGAGCAAACCAAAAGGAGCCTAATAGGGTTAGATAAGTAGTATTAGGAGTTGAAAGGAAAAGATTCTAGATTGCGGAAAGATGATCTGTAAAACTAATTTTTCTGTTATATGATGCATTTTCTTTTGGGGAAAATTAAGCTTTAGGAGTGGTTAGCAAGGTTTGCATATATTTCTAATTGCCATTTAATTAATAACAAACATAAAATCACTAAGTTTCTTAAGATTTTCTCTAAGATATGAATACAGGGACTAGTAAAGCAATAGTATTTGGAAATAAAACTAAGACATGATTTAGGGGGAGTCTGTTGATCTTGGATTGGATTCAGGTTAGTGGTCTAATAAGAGTTGGAATGTTTACCTCCAACTTATTTTTCCTTTTCATTCAGAGCAACTCTGGGTCACTTCGACCCCTCTGGTTAGCACAAAAGTAAAGAACCAAGAAGTGCTTTTAATTACTCAGCACACATAAAGAGTTTATTTTCTATGGCAACTATGCTATAAAGTCAAACAAACAGCTTAATAAAACAGATTTTACTAATTCTCTAACATGTAGTTGACAACAGAAGATGAGATTCTACCTTTTTATTCTGCAGGTTTTCCCCCTTTCCTACAGTCTGTATATCTCTACCAGTTGCTTCTGTTCTTTTATTCCTCTTCACCTCCATGTTGAATTCGTATATCTGCCTATTCCCCCACCAGCTGTGTAATTCTGGGGGGTTTACTCTGCCAAACACACAATGATGCTGGTTCTAGGACCATTACATGTGAGCCAAGAAGGAGTGACAGGGAAGGACTTTGCAAGGATGTTTTAGGTGCTAGTGCAGCCCACACATCACACATCATGTCTTATTCATTTAAGAGAAAAATGACGGGAAAAAAAGGAGGAATGCACCAAACCCAAATCATAACCCATTTCCCGTCCTCTCCCTCATATATCTGTTCATACACTTTATACGTCTTTATGAAGACATATTCTGAAACTTTGAACTTGCTGACACAAGAGTTTATTAATGCAGTTTGAAAATTTTCGATAGTAATCATGTCGCATGGCAGGAAACACACAGATAAACAAGGCATTTTACCTGCCAAGAAGTTCCTAGGCAGGAACTTGAATGAAATAGCCTCTGTATCTGCATTATTAAGTCCTATACTCACGACTCTCAGAATTTGAGGGGGTCCAGTTCTTGAGAAGGAATCCTGGTTATGGGAAAGAAAGCCACTGCTTTTCTTTTTCATGTTTCTTCTAAGTCAGGGCTTCACATGTACTGGGGAAAATTTACACCCATCTGCTACCTGCAGTCTGTTCTCAGTGACCTGGTGAATGGGTAAGGGGCGCCTTGAGCCCATGCCACAAGAGGAACCTGCAAGAGTAAGAGAAGTTCAGGACGGCCCGAGAAAGGAAGTGGTTTCTGGTCCTTGGGATTCGAGTAATCATGAAAAGCTTATGGAAGCTCTAGAACCACGAGTGGGAGGAAGTCCATTCCCTTCTTCAGTGAGGGATATATAGGAGTCCCCTCTTCTACCTGCTGGTCAGCACCTTTGTGATAAATCTTGTCAGTCCTCCAAGGCTTTCCTAAGAATGCTGCCTGCTCCGGGGACCCATGAGAGGCTGACAGCAAAGGTCCACACCCAGGGTAAGCTACCCTACCATCCAGGGTAGCCATGATGTGGCAGAGTCCTGAGGCCTGGGTGTCAATCCTGGCTCTCTCTCTCTAAAGCCCTCTGTCATCTGGATCCTACCACTTGGGACTGTTTGTGAGACACAGTGAACTTATAAGATTTAAGGTTTTTTCAGGGATCCTGTCAAGATAATTTGTAACAGCACTTGGCAAATAAAGCTTGTTCAATGGCAGGCCACTCCAGTACTCTTGCCTAGACAATCCCATGGATGGAGGAGCCTGGTGGGCTGCAGTCCGTGGGGTCGCTAAGGGTCGGACACGACTGAGCGACTTCACTTTTGCTTTTCACTTTCACACATTGGAGAAGGAAATGGCAACCCACTCCAGTGTTCTTGCCTGGAGAATCCCAGGGGCGGGGGAGCCTGGTGGGCTTCCGTCTATGGGGTCACACAGAGTCGGACACGACTGAAGTGACTTAGCAGCAGCAGCAGCAGGGATCACTGGCCAGAACCTACATCCCACTTGCAAATGGAGAGAGGAAGCCACCTCTGAGTTTGCAACAAGATTAGGCCATGCTCATCAATTTGATTCATAACTGGTCACTGAGCAAGGACTAAGGCAGTATACCGAAGGGTTAGAATAGTAGGGAGCCACCACCAAAATAATGGACAGACTTTCCATAGTCTTACATCTTCTGAATCAACGTTTCTCTTTCCTGTCCATGGATAACTAAGGCTGGATAAGCTTGGTGGTTTAGACGGTAAAGAATTTGCCTGCAACTCAGGAGATCCCGGTTTGATTCCTGGGTCATTCCTTCATCCCCTGGAGAAGGGAATGGCTATCCACTCAAGTATTCTTGCCTGGAAATTCCACAGACAGAGGAGCCTGGTGGGCTGTACAGTCCATGGGTTGAAAAGAGTTGGACCTGGCTGAATGACTAACACAGGACAAAGATGATTCCATTCTGTGCTTCTTCCAAGGAGGTCTCATTCCTCCCTAAGGAGGATGTGAGAATTCTGACAGGTTTTTCTTATTCACAGTATCAGTTCAGTTTAGTCGCTCAGTCATGTTCGACTCTTTGTGACCCCATGGACTGAAGCATGCCAGGCCTCCCTGTCCATCACCAACTCCCAGAGTTTACTCAAACTTTTGTCCACTGAGTCAGTGATGCCATCCAACCATCTCATCCTCTGTTGTCCCCTTCTCCTCCCGCCTTCAATCTTTCCCAGTATCAGGGTCTTTTCAAATGAGGCAGTTCTTCTCATCAGGTGGCCAAAGTATTGGAGTTTCAGCTTCAGCATCAGTCCTTCCAATGAATATTCAGCACTGATTTCCATATAATGGCATTTTTTTGAGGAAACTGTGGCATGGCCTTTGCCAGATAAACTTACAAATTCACAAACCTTGTTGTTGAAACACTAGCATTTCAACAACCCAAATGGAGAAAGTAGGGACCATGACCTTCATGACTGTTTGTTTTTCCAGAATCTGGTCTAAGTTTCTGTCAGAGAATCCATGCTTCTCTTCAGAACAAATAGTTCTATTGGAAGATCAATTCCTGGCAGCAGTTAGAGCATGCAGAGTATTAGCACACTGGAAATAGTTCTTTTAATCTAATGGTTGGCAGAGGTAAGAGTTTCCTGAGGTTGCTGAAAGCCCCTTGAATAAAACTGTAGCAACTTGGGATTTCACCAGCTCTTGAGTGTGAATTTGTTTACACCTTGATTTTTATGACACCTGGTGCCCATTAGCCTACAATCGATGCTGACCAGGACTCTTAAAAATAAAGCTCAAAGATCCCTTTGGTCTTTCAATGAAAATACCAGTTAACAGACATTCATCTGCCTATTCTCAGACTTGTACAAATTGATGATATACCTTCTTGGAGCTTACAGTTTAGTAAGCAAGACCAACATTGAACAGGTAATAATCAATGTGTTAATAATAAAAGCTGTCAATGTGGAAGGCAGCTGGGAATATGTGGCAGGATTTCACTGCTAGAGTATAGGAAAGTCTTCCCAGAGAAAACCTGAGATTTGAAGTGAAGTGTTAGCCAGGCAGTGAGGAGTGGCTAACAAACAGTCCCCCCCACCCCCCAGGAGTTTTAATACATGTAAAGCATGAAAATTACATGATCAGATTTTTCTTTAGAAAACTGTTACCTTTCTATGACATTGATATGAATGAGATAATGTAAGAGTGATTACAAGAAGAATAATTAGAAGGCTATTACTCTAGCCTACAGGAGAGAGGAATGTGGATGTGAATATGGATGTACATATATGGATGTAAAATGGATATGACTCAAGACTCAGTCAGATACAAGAAACTAATGATGCCATGTCAGTCCTCGGAGGAGAATCAGGGTTCAGCAGTCTATGCATTACCAAATGAGGTAGCGAGTTCATGGTAATGTAGTTAATTTGATTCATATAGTAGATAGTAAAGTTGCTTTATTAATAAATCAGTCCTGAATATTTATTGGAAGGACTGATGCTGAAGCTGAAACTCCAATACTTTGGCCACCGGATGGGAAGAATTGACTCAGGTGGAAAAGACTTGGAAAAAAAGACCCTGGATGCTGGGAAAGATTGAAAGCAGGAGGAGAAGGGGATGACAGAGGATGAGATGGTTGCATGGCATCACCGACTCAATGGATATGAGTTTGAGTAAGCTCTGGGAGTTGGTGATGGACAGGGAAGCCCGGTGTGCTGCAGTCCACAGGGTCACAAAGAGTTGGAAACAACTGAGTGATTGGAATAAAGTTGCTTAAAACAAAATTTTAAAATTTCCTACAATTTGGGTCAAGAATGACTTGGTCTGGCTTGCTGCTTTAATATTATTATGTGAGTACAGATTCTGCCCCTTAACGATGTATGCATAGTTTTGATGAGTGAGTAAACACTAAACATGCCAAACATCTGGTTCTAAAATTTCAGAGTGGGTCTAGAACAAATGATTTCCATGTTGAAGGACCTCAGTCAAATATTAACCTTACATCCATATTTTAAGGATTTCTCTTTTCCTGAGAAACATGGGCAAAATATAGGACTTATTTGTCTCTTTCCTGGATTTGTTTGTTTTTTTTTTAAATTTCAATCTTTCGCAAATCCAGAAAGCAGTAGGTTATAGTGCTAAGTACCAGGAATCAGACTTGGATTCAGATCCTGGTCATTATTTACTTTGTCAACCTGGGCAAGTCAACTTCTTGGCTTCATTTTCTTTTTATTAATCCAAGTCTATTATTATTTTGAAAGTGATCCTCTAAGTCACTGTTTTCCTCCATTTCCTCTCCCAATTCACTTCTCTTATTTTAGCATTACCTGTAGGTAGGCTCAAGTACTGAGTTTAGTGTTCTCTGGTTCTTCCCCCTGTTACTCAGAATGGGTGTTTTTTTGCTTCTGATCTCTGGTTAGGGTTACTTGTTAGCAAGAGTTCGCTTCTAATAGTATCTAGAGCAATAGGTGGAGAAGGCAATGGCAAGCCACTCCAGTACTCTTGCCTGGAAAATCCCATGGATGGAGGAGCCTGGTAGGCTGCAGTCCGTGGGGTCGCTAAGGGTCGGACATGACTGAGCGAGTTCACTTTCACTTTTCACTTTCACACATTGGAGAAGGAAATGGCAACCATTCCAGTGTTCTTGCCTGGAGAATCCCAGGGACGGCGAAGCCTGGTGGGCTTCCGTCTGTGGGGTCACACAGAGTCAGACACGACTGAAGTGACTTAGCAGCAGCAGCAGCAGAGCAATAGGACTGGCTGCCCTATGGTACATTTAAGATACTGCAGGACATATTTTATAACGCTAATGATTAAATCTCAGTTTCAGGCGTAAGTGTGGGGGTAAGGATGGAGGAGTATCACATGATTTGGGGTTTTTGTGATCTCTTGAATTGCTGTGTGTTCCACTATGCCCTCTATGCTTTGCTATGCCTGTTACCTGACGTCATAGTTCAAAGATAAAAGCTTGAAACTGCAAAGAGTTATCACTCTTATTTTATAGCCACCTTTTCCCGGTTTCATAACAAGCCAGTACAAATGGGAGGGCTTTATCTGGTTTTCTGAAAGATACTTTTGAGCAGGATTAAAGATAAATTTCTGTTAAAGGCATACACACACTTTATGTTTTATTACTCCTGCTTTCTTTTCCATCTTTAGCTGGCTAACATTAATCTCTTTTCAGCAAGTTGCATGAAGATAAATTAGAAAACTTCATAAGCATTTGTTTTTGTCTGTCTCACAAAGGAAAGGGAATGATAGCAAAGCTCCTCTTTTTACAGAAATCATACCTTATGCTTCATTCATGCCTCTCAAGAGACTGGTTTCGTTACATGAAATTTTATTCTTGATCTGGAAGAAACTTCTTCTGGAAGACTTCAAGAATAAAATTTCATGCAACTTGAAATCGAAATCTTATTTTTCTTTATACCTTTATTTTCTTTCTTTGCTGAGGATAATAAAGTTACAAAGAACAATTAAATTTCCATATAATCTACTCATCAGAATGACTCAAATCATCAACACCAGAAATGAAATGCTGTCTATTGAAACCTGATCTCTTCCTTACATACCCACTTCCTAGTTTTGGCTATTATGAACTCTGGTTCCAGTTTGTCCCAATTCATTATTGTTACACTGTTATACATTTCACATTTTTCACCTTGTTTACAAAAGAAATAGGTGTGTGCATTCGCTTCACAGTACATGTTTTCTTAAGGTGAATTACATGGTTTCTGTGCTCACCACTAGTTTTTCAGCAACTATGTCCTGTCTGAATTCTTAATTTCACCCATTTTTAGGCTGAATTTTGGCAGTATTCTTCTGGCATCTTTGCAAGTTTAAAAAGTCTCAATGTTGTTTACATATATGAATTGCGACTTTAATGGATATAAGACTTTCAGATCTTAATATTTCCTTCTCAAAGCTAAATATTCATCTATTGGTATTATTTGGGGAATCTGTTATTTTTTGCTTTATATCAAATGTTCTATTTGAAATGTCTGATTTTTTCCCCCTTGCTCATACTTAGTTTTCCTTTTTTAGTATTTGGATGTTTGGGCAAATCTTTTTTCTCTAGTTGGATCAAGTCATTAATTTTTCTAGGCTATGTTTAGATGTCAGTTGTTTATTATTAAATTTTTCTGATATAAAGAGTCCTTTCAACCCAAAATTTCTTTCTTCCCATTGGAAGATAGGATTCTGCTATAGTTGTGGATGTTATTTTCATGTTATTTATCTTAATTTTCAAAATGAAAAATAATTTTTATATTGTATTCTTACTCTGTTCTATATTTTTATCATCTTCTCTCTGATGTTTCTATATCTTTATCCTTTTTCCTCTGAAACTTAAGTGATTATTTTCAAAACAATATCAGAAATTCAATTTTCTACAACATAGATTGTATTTTTTTATTGATACTATTTTAATCTGCAATGACTTTACTCTTTAAAACTTTTCATTAGCTCGGCTAGCTATCATTTCATCTCAAGCCCTTATTATTTTCTTTACATTGTACCGTATTTTCTTAATTTTTAGAAGGGGGGCAAAGCATTTTCTACCTGAAAATTTAATTATTCCTGAAGTAAATCTTCAGAAGTTTCTTCTTTATCTGATCCTTTCATGCCATATTTATCTCCTTTCATGTTGGCAGAATCTCTTCAGAGACTTGATGGTGGTATTTTTCATTCTTTTGGTTCCCCAGTCTTGAATGAGGACAAACTTATCTGGTCTGGGTAGGTGGGCCAAAATCATCTGTGCTAGTTCTTTTGGAGTTGTTGTCCTGTTTTTTTGTTTGTTTAATTTGGGTCTGAAAAAGGTCTTTTAAAAAAGAGATCTGGATTTCTGAATGAAAATTAAGAAAAAAATTCTTTATATTACATCTCAAAACTTGGTTGTCTATAGTTGCAGAGGAGCTGAGTGGGCATGGGTACAGAGTTAGTTGTAGGAGGGCAGTTTTTCTCTGCATGGTTTTCTTTCTTTGTTGGTGCCACTGTACTGTGGACCAGCCTCCTGTCTCTGACTTTCAACTTGGCCTAATCTGTACTCTCTAGACTGGCTATGTCCTTCTGGATCTCCTTCATGGAGCAGTAGACTTCTAGCTGAGAAGCAGCATTCTGATTTATATTGCTAAGCTGCTAAGTCACTTCAGTCGTGTCCGACTCTGTGTGACCCCACAGACGGCAGTCCACCAGGCCCCCCCGTCCCTGGGATTCTCCAGGCAAGAACACTGGAGTGGGTTGCCATTTCCTTCTCCAATGTGTGAAAGTAAAAGTGAAGTCGCTCAGTCATGTCTGACTTGTAGCGACTCCATGGACTGCAGCCCACCAGGCTCCTCTGTCCATGGGATTTTCTAGGCAAGAGTACTGGAGTGGCTTGCCATTGCCTTCTCCGCATTTATACTAGGGATGCCTTTATTTTTGAAAGTGTTCCTCCCAAGTCCAGGAGGATTGGCACACTGACAAGAAGTTCAGTCTTGGAAAAGCACTGGCCTTGCTATTCTCCAGCACAACTACTTTTGATTGCTCTTCACATGCAAGCAGCTCTGGGTAAAATGGTCCTCATCTCTCCACGGTCCCATAACACCTCTAGCTTTCCCCTCTTCAGGTTAGAGAATTCCTCTTCATTTCTGAAAGTGCTGTCCCCTGTTGGAGTCAACTCCTGACTCCACTGAGAAACTGGATTATGAAAATCTATAATAGCCCCAAAGCATCTGTTGGGTATAGTTGTCATTTTCTCTCAAAGCTCTGTTCCTGGAGACACAGAGTGTTCCTAATCCCTGGTTGTCAGAGGTCCCAACAGAAGTGATGCATGATTGTCCAGGGGGTTCCAGGATTCCACCAAGGCCTCCAAAGTATGACTTTCTGCAATATTCTGCCAGGGCTTCCATCCCAGGGTTCCTTTTACTTGTTCTCTATAATGTTCCATTCTCTTGGAAGAAGATTTGTGAATCCGTCTTTGATGTTCAAAATCCAGTATATCAACCCAAAATTCCTCAGATTTTGTGGTTAGGGGTTGTCATGGCTCCTTAGTTCCAATTCCAATGACAGCTTTTCACTTTAAAGATTTTCCTTTGGTCTTTTTAGGTTAGAAGCTTCCTTATATTATAGTTTTGTTTGGGGTTATAAATTTCCTCATATTATGGTCTTTAAAGAATTTCTACATTCTTCCAGTAAAGTTTCTAAGAAGTTTACTTGATCCAAAGAATTCAGTGCTGTATTTACCAGCTTTATTTAATTTGAGAGTTGAAAGCCTGTTGCATCAGTAATACAAATCAGAAGCAACAACTATGGTTGTCTCTTCTGTTTTAGAGAGGAAATGTCTACAGTCTAGAGAGTAAGGTCAGTTGACTGCGCTTTGTAGTGACCTGGCCAACATACAAGCCCAAGTGTCCTGACACATCTTCCACTCCTCTGTTTTTTGTTTTTTAACTTTTTCACTATGATCTTGCCTGATAGCCTTTGGCTAAGATCAAACAGGTATATATTCTTGTTGGATCAAAGAGGAAAATACCTATTTTGGCAATATATTAGTATCTTATTCAAAAGGTTTTTAAAATATATAATAAATTAAAAACTTTCATTATATTACTATGTTTAAGAGCATGATGGTCTAATATGAACAGAATATGGTTCAGTTCAGTTCAGTTCAGTTCAGTTGCTCAGTTGTGTCTGACTCTGTGTGACCCCATGAATCACAGCACGCCAGGCCTCCCTGTCCATCACCAACTCCCGGAGTTCACTCAAACTCATGTCCATCGAGTCAGTGATGGTCTAATATGAACAGAATATGGTAGTAAGACCTAAATGGCCTGATGAAGTTTGTGCTTTGCTCCCAGCTGCTGACTGGTCATAGATTACTCATTACCAAAGGTGGATTTTCTAGACAGCAGTATTCATGTAGAGCAAATTAACTCAGGCTTGATTTCCACATTTGGCGCTACTTAGCTGCCTCCCCTCAGGCTTCTTTACCAGATGTTCCAGCATGAAAGCTGAATCTACAGCCATCCAAAGGCACCCTGTGCTTGTAGCCATAAATGGAGTTTTCTTTTTGGAGACATCTGCTTGTCTGTCACACTCCCTGTCCTTGTATGAAACTTCTGTGCTTGATGCTTGGCTGTGGGTTGGTTGAGGTACCACACTGTAATTCAAACTTACTTGCCAAGAAAATATTCTGAGATGATACATTTCATAATTATCTTATTTAATCTTGCAGCATTTGGCCCTGATGGGTACTCTTTCTTTCTTAAAACTCAACTCCTCCAGAGAATTCCTTGGCAGTCCAGGGCTTAGGACTTGGCACTTTCACTTCAGGAAACTGGGTTTGTTCTCTGATTAGGGAAATGAGGTCCCTAAACCCATGTGGTATGGCCAAACACACATAGACAAAAATAAAAACCCACAAAACCCCCAAACTCCACTTGTTTGATATTCCTGATATCTCTCAGGTCAGAGAAGAGCACAGAATTCTGGACTCATCTACCAGGGATCATTTCTCCATCAATGAGCTTTTCTTACAATAATGCCGGGTAACACACAAGCACACAGTCTTGATGAATTGCAACAGTAAGTGTTTGTTTCTCATATTAGCTGGGATGGCTCCGAGGCTCTCAGATGATTCGGTCCTGTGTCTGTGCATCAGCTGGGGGTCTGCTGATCTAGACTGGGTTTGCTAGGTGAGGGGACCTCAAGCTACTGGTCCAGCAAGCTTCAGATAAAACTCAGGTAAGCTCCTTATATAATCATTCTCAGAAGCAAGCTAAGGAAACCTGCAGGCTGGGAGTGATGCCAGAAACCCAAAAGAGCAAGTGGAGCCATGACCTACCTCTGAGGTTCTAGGTTGGAACAGGTACACTCTCATCTCTGCCCATTGTCCTTTGACTATAAAGCACAAATGGCTGAGTCCAAGGTTGAGGGGTAGGGGGTCCACCCTGACTGCAGTAGGAGGGGCCACAAAGTCACATGACAAAAGAGGCAGACACAGGAGTGGGGTCCGTGGTTTAATTGGCTACAGAATTCCAACAGGATTGTTCCCAGTGCTGTGACTGAGGCACATTCCTTACTCTTTTCTAAATCTTGTCTATACTTTGGAGATAATAATAATAATAATAATCTCTACCACATGAGGTTGTTTTGATGATTAGGATTAAAAAAGCATGTGAAAAGATTAACATATGGTCTAGCACACAGAAATGCCAGTAGATGGTAGTGGATGGTGGTGGTGGTGTTATTCCCAGTTCTCTTCCCACCTCTCTGAGCGCATCCTCTGCAGGCTACTCTTCCCTGGCCTGATCCTCACATATCTGTACCTCCCAGGATTTCAGCCCAAGACCTCTTGTTTTCTCACTCCACATGTGCGGCTGGGTGATATCTTTCATATCCACAGCTATCTACAGCATAAAGCCATGTTGATTATTTGTCTCAAATGTCTTCCCCAGACTTCTGTGGAAGTCCGTGGGGGCATATGACTGTGTTCTATCTTCCCTCCTGGTTTTCATTTTCTTACCATTGTACTTTTCCTGCACTTAGAGCAGTGCCTTTTGTCCCCAACAACTTGGGTTTAAAGTAGATAGTCTAATGGAAAAGACTCCAGGGGCATAAATGAGTCTGTTTGAGCAACTGGTCCCCTCATTTGCCTGCTAGTGACAGAAATAAGCACAATCACTCTTTAGATTCATCCATCGCTTTCTACAACTCCTTTGAATGGGCCAGTTTATCCTCCTAATCCACAGGAAGTCTAGCTTTTTGCATTGCTGCTGCTGCTGCTAGATTGCATGAACTAAAAATGCCGCCTGCCATATCAGTTAAAAGAAGGATGACGCAGCCATCAAGTCACACAGTCACACCCCTATGGTGCACCCTGAGGGGACCCAGGATGAGCAGCACAGGATGCTGGCCCCAGATAGCTGAGGTGCACATCAAAGGAGTGATTTTTAATGAGCCCAGACTCTTGCAACTTCCTATACATGGAAACGTGCTAAATTCCTTAACTTGAGATATCTGGTTTTCTTTAATTAACAGTAAACTTTTGATATTCCGTCCATTCTGGTCTTTGTTACAAAAACTCCTGTATATCCTGGCTATCCCCCTTGCCTCTTTGGAGTGGTCCTTCAGAGTTATCTGAGATGCTGCATCTCAGGTTTAAGTCCTGAGTTTTGTCAGCCAAGTAAAACATAACACTCAACTTTAAGATTGCACATTTTTTTTTTCAGTTGATAGGACTGATGAAAATTCCTCTTAAAATGCCAACATGGCAAGAAGGAGGAGTAAGACAGAAGCCCATTTTATCCACACAAGTTATCACTGAGGACTGGTTTACCTGGCTAGCTTAGTTAAGTGGTCAGACCAAGGGGAAAAGGACAGGTCTGGTGTATTTTGACAAGAGAGGTGGAGCCTGAGAGACCTGGGGAGACTGGGATGGAGGAAGCTATGTGAGTGAGTAGGTGCTGGGGACAGTCAGGAATGGAAGAGCTAAGGGCTCAAATAAGCAAATAAATGTAATTAATTATATAATTTCAGGGATTTCCCTGATGGTCCAATGGTTAAGACTCCATGCTTCCACTGCAGGGGGCTTTCAGCTGTTCAGAAAAAAAAAAAAAAATTAAGAAGAGGACTAAAATTAAAGCTGAGAGAAGCAGTAAGGGGTTAAAAAAGGCATTGTTTGTAGAGTCTAAGGAGAAAGGAAATATTTGTTAAAAATTAAAATGAAAACTGATATAGCACAGTCCCAGTTCAGGAATACTTCATGGCAAAAATAGAGGCAAGAGAGGGCTGGAGGAGTTCAGAAGTGCTTCCAAGGTGTGCCTGTGTGAACCCAAGTTTCCTTATGACAATTGTCTGTGTCTAATGACAAAAGCGTAACATGATGTTCTGTCCTTCTAGCGGAGGTTGATGTTGGCTGCCTCAACTAAGCAGATGGCCGACATGAGTGTTGACACAGGTATTTTTTTCTACTCATCAGGTCTGGAAGAGCATCTAGCAGATGTCTCCCATCGATGTGCTCTGTAGAATTCCATCTTATAACCTATTGAAGGGGCTTCCCTGGTGGCTCAGAGGTTAAAGCGTCTGCGTCCAATGCGGGAGACCCAGGTTCGATCCTTGGGTCGGGAAGATCCCCTGGAGAAGGAAACGATAACCCACTCCAGTATTCTTGCCTGGAGAATCCCATGGACGGAGAAGCCTGGGAGGCTACAGTCCACGGGGTCGCATAGAGTCGGACACGACTGAGCGACGGAACGGAACGGAACCTATTGAAAGAGGAAAAAGGACGTTTCTTCAAAAAAGACACATGGGCACTATCTTTATAACCTAGAGATGGTGGTGTGTTAGTTACTAAGTCATGTCTGACTCTTGTAACCCCATGGGCTGTAGCCCGCCAGGCTGCTCTGTCCCTGGGATTTCCCAGGCAAGAATACTAGAGTGTGCTTCCATTTCCTTCTCCAGGGGATCTTCCTGACCCAGGGATTGAACCTGGGTCTCCTGCACTGTAGGTGGATTCTGTACCAACCTAGCCATCAGGGAAGCCCCATAATCTTGGGATAAGAAAGAAAATATTTAAAAATATAGAAATCACAAAACATAGATGAAAAGAATAATGATTGACTCCAGTAAAATTAGTAACATTTGTAAAATAAAAGAATCATACAACTCATTGTGAATTTTATTATTAGTTTTGGCAGAAGACAGCACTGTAAAACACTGCTCTACAAAAATATCTTTGATGTCTTGGTGTCTTGAATTTACAGACAAACTTGGATTTGAATCAATACAACTTGAATTACTCTGTTGATAATATATCTTTACATTTATGAACACAATACAGCTTTTCATTTATATAGGTATCTATGTTTTTTAAATAAAGTTTTACATTTTTTTTCATAAGCTCTTATACCTTTTATTAGATTTATTTATTCCTAGGCATAAAATAACTTCTGTAATTATTGTAAATATTTTAAAATATGGTTTCTATTTGTCACTGGCATGTAGGAATGAAAATTGTGCACCGTATACATATAGCATTTTGAGTCCTAGTAGTAGTTTCTCTACAGGCTATTTCAGTTTTCTATTTCACAAACATTGTCTGTGAATAATGACAATTTTGCTAATGCCTTTCCATGGTAGTTCATGAGGCTTGCCTCTTTCATATGCATTCTATCTTCCTAAATGATAGCTCCCAGTTTTGTTCACCAAAACCACAACTGAATTTCCTAAATTCCTCTGTATTGCAATCAGGGGAGGTGCTGTGGGTACACAAGCTCCCCAGGTGGCTCAGTGGTAAAGAGACAGAAGCAGGAGACATGGGTTCGATCCCTCAGTCAGGAAGATCCCCTGGAGGAGGAAATGGCAATCCACTCCAGCATTCTTGCCTGGAAAAATTCCATGGTTAGAGGAGACTGGCAGGCTACAGTCCATGGAGTCACAGAGAGTTGGACACGACTGAGCATGCACACATGCACACTCTTGGTACATAGTTCTGACAAATATGTCATAAGTAGAAAATTTCTAAGAATTTTTTGGGTGTTTTAAAAGGGACAGGTTAATTTGGGATCTCAACTTTTGCCTTTTACCCTTTGCCTGGAATGTGTATGTGATGCCCAGGAATGCAGCAGTTATCTTGTGACCATGAAGACGAAATCTGCATACTCAGGATGACAGAAAAGAAAGATAAGGGATGCCTGATGACGTTTCATAACTCTGTAAAAACTTTTAACTATCTGCTTCTAGACCTCTTCTAGAAAGTGAGAAAAATAAACCCACATTCAGTTAAGTGCCTACCTGAGGTTTAAAGTGGACAGCTGAACAAATATACTTTTAATTTCTTAGCTTTTATTTATTTTATCCTGTTCTGGTGTTTTTTTCTATTTGGTTTTCCTCTTTCTAAACTGGCTCAATTTCAATTACTTCTTAAGATGGATAGTCACTGTAACATTTTCAATGTATTTTTAAAATAATTTTTAACAGGCAAACAGTGGGTATAATCTTTACAACAAGGTAAATGCAGAAGGGATATCAATATATTCATATATGAATTCATTTATCAATTGAGAATTAAAGCTGGCTGAATATATTTACTCAATTTGTACTATTCAAGCCAGTAAGGATTAATTTATTTTTTAAATAAGAATCAGTAAGAAAAAAGTCATAGCCCTTCATGTTCTGTTCAGTTCAGTTCAGTCGCTTAGTCGTGTCCGACTCTCTGTGACCCCATGAATCACAGCATTTAAGTATATATAAAAGTCACATGCACACTTGCTTGGTTATTGATTATCATATAAAAGAGAGTAGTATTAGTTGCTCAGTCATGTCTGACTCTTTGCAACCCCATGGACTGCAGCACGCCAGGCTCCTCTGTCCATGGAATTCTCCAGGCAGGGATACTGGAGTGGGTAGGCATTCCCTTCTCCAGGAGATCTTCCTTCCTGGGGGTCAAACTCAGGTCTCTTGCATTGCAGACAGATTCTTCACCATCTGAGCCACCAAGGAAGCCAAGAGTACAGGTTTTATATCCTGTCAGCTTTGCTTCAAATCCTTGTGCTGCTGTGTTCAACTGTGTGCCCTTAGATAAATCACCTAGCCACCACTTCCGTAATGATCTCTGAGTCTGTCAGGGAGAATATGCACACTAAAATATGGCTGAATATTGAGTTAAGGGAACAAGATTAACTAAGGTTGGAGGTTATGACTCTAGGTGTGATCAGAGTGCTCTGGAATAAACAACGTAGACTTTGGAGCTAAACCAGAACCAGAACCACTACATTAAAATGACCCCATAACCAACAATATTTGACCTTGATTTTTTTTTAACTTTTTCTTCTATTTCCTGTGCCTCTGTTTTTTAATTTTTATTGAGAAGTATAGTTGATTTACGTTATGTTAGTCTCGGGTGTCCAGCAAAGTGATTCAGTTCTATACATATATACATATATATATGTGTACATTATTTTTCATATTTTTTTCATGATAAGTTATTATGAGATATGAATATAGTTCCCTGTGCTATGAGAGTAGGTCCTTCATTGGTTATCTGTTTTATATGTAGTAGTATGTCTCTATTAATCCCAAACTCCTAGTTTATCTCCCACCCCACCCCCTTTTCCCTTTGGTACCCATAGGTTTTTTCATTTGTCTTGTAAATAAGTTCATTTGTGGCATATTTTAGATTCCACATATGTAACATTATATGGTATTTGTCTTTCTCTGTCTTTCTTACTTCCTCCCGTGCCTCAGTATTAAAAACTAAGCTAACATATGAATTTATTTTGTTGAAGGTTAATCTTGGCTTGCCTTGGGAGATAGTATGTTTTTCAGGGAAAAGCACAGAATTCTAGCTGGAATCCTTATTAACCAGAACCCCTTACTGATTCTGGAATCTTGGGCAGGTTATAGGGCTCTTAAAACTTCAATTTATTCATGTATGACTTCTAATATTGCTTGCTTTAACGAATGTGTAGAATTTTCATGATGATCAAATAAAATAATTCCCACACAAGTTTTTTGGAGCACTACTCAAATATCACAGAGCAGTTAGCTTCATGATAGGTTTATAGGACATTCTCAATAAAAATCAGATTATTGAATTCTGGATCCTTCCTTGTTTTTATGTTAGAGTTAGTTGCTAAAATAGTTTATCTTGAAAGTATACAGATGTAGCACCCTGAAATGTCCAGTAGGTTTGACTTCTGTGAATTCTCTATTGCTGCATCATTTTTATTCTCCTTTGTACTTTCAAGATTCAGGGAATGAGACCTGTAATACTAGAACAACCCACACCCCAGTTCATCAAAAAGGGAAAAAATGTTTTCACCAATTTGTCTCAGCTACACTTTACTATCCTATTCCTCATGCAGGCTCAACCAATAATTAAAATATCCAGTAGGTACCTGTCTTGTCAACACCAGCTGCAGCCAAACTGAGCTCTACATTTCTGAGCTTGCAAAATATTCTCAGCTTTTAGTTTTCTCATTCATGTAATATTATGAAGACTCCTAAAGTGCATATATTAATGTTAGGCATCAACACTATTACTCCACCTGTTTGTTCATAATAATTATTCAGTCTCATGAAAGCTACTGTCCAAAGATGTGATAGAATTACATACCTATGGAAATTATTTGCACATGGAATTATTTTTCAAGAAAGTATTAGTGTCATTGAAGCTTATATCCCATAAACTAGCCTGGGATTCTCCCCAGTCACTCACTGCAGGAAATAACCTAGTGTAGATCTCAAAACTGGACAAAAATATCACTCCTGTTTCTCACATCTTCCATACCTAGAAGAATTAGAAGCAGAGTTTGGAAAAGAAAATTTTAAAGTTAGTGATTGTGAATGACTGTTTCTTACAGAGGAAAAGAGATTTTAGATGGCTAATGATAAGAATTCAAGTAGGTGATTCTTCACGCTATTATGAAAGCCAGTCAGATTTAGTTGAAACCATTACTTTCTATTATATCCATGTATGGATTGTCATATTGCTTCTTCCTTTGTAATGTCTTCTGTCTCTTGCTATTTTAATTTCCAAATTTCTTGTCCACATACTTATCCATTTACCTGTATATTACTGCCTGAAAAACCTGCTTCCTTTCTGATCTCCTTACATTAAATCCATACATCTCTAATCTGTTTGATATGTTACTACAGACTATTTTTTTCTTTAAAAAATCCATTTTGTTGTGTCTCTTGAACATTTAAAAATCCTTAGTGGCGCTTTCTGTTTTTATCATGGGAAAGAGAGGGAATAGAGAACCAAAGACGGCTCTGAGGTTTGAGGTACGTGAAGGCGACACTCACTTACACAAGGAAACTTGTGCAACACAGAGGAAATAAATGGGAACTCAGATCTGAGGCTCTAGAGAGGAAACTAAGCTGGGAAAAAAACATATAGGAGTCATCATGATACTGAAAATTATAAAGTCACAGGATACATGAAACTGTTCAAGGAAAGTATACAAAGTGAGAAGAAATAGCCTAAGATATACCCCTGATAATAGAAAATTTTCAATATCTGAAAAAGCTAACATGTGGAAGAAGAATCAACTTAGCATAAAAAAAGGCATAAGAAATCAAATTTTATCTCTTTATTTGAGAGAAAAGTATACTAACTGGATCTGTCAATGGCAGTGAATTCACTATCCTAGGAAGCCCAGAAGCCTGGGCTGCCTTGGGATAGTTTATTACTATGTCACAGAGAGAATACCTCCTCGGAGGAACAACACTGATCAGAGAGCTTCTCAGGTTCTTTCAACCCTCAGATTTTGTGGTTCAACATATGTTCCATCCCCGCCCCCACCCCCAGTCTGTAAACACCTTGAGCACCAGGATTAGTTCTAAGAACACTGAGAAGTATTGGGCATTCTGATTGCTAGAACTTTGAAAAGCTTTATAACAAAATTAGCAAGTGGTTTTCCAACCATACCTGTTTAAGGAATAGTGGAAAAAATGTGTGCAAATAGGATGAAGGAGCTAGGACTACTGGTGAAAGAGAGGTGGAGGGGACAAATAGTTGAAGGAGAGAAACAAGTGCTAGTAGAGGGGAAGGTTGTGTTTGCTTGCTGAAAAAAAAATCTGCATTCTAATAGAAGTGCTGGGAGATATTTGAACAGTATAAAACGCCTTTGTTATGATAGTCTGTGGGAGTGCCTAACATATTATTAAGAGCAAACAATACACATACACACACACATGCTTATAGACAAGCACATAGACTTCTGAGTTTCTCCTTTACTGCCCTGCAATAGTCTCCTTATCAAAAAGAAGATAGTCATATTAAAAGAGGGTATCCTCCATGATGTTATTTTAAACCAAATACAAATCAAACCACATATGCACACACCCCCTTAAGCTTTAGTGGAAGGTAGAAGGAAATCACATTTTATAGTTAACTATGGCTTCAGTCCTTGGGGGCACATAGAGTTGAACATACCTGAGTTAGCACACACACGCACAGGGCGCTCTTTTGGCTTTTAGAAGCTGAAAGCATCACAGTTGGTCAGTACTTTGGAAAAGGGCAGAGAGCAGTCAATTGGTAAAATAGTTTCTTCAATCAGCACCTTTGGTGATATCTGCTGCCAAAATAAGCAGTTGATTTTTCGTTAAGACCTTAGTTTTCAAAGGAGTTCCTCTAGTTGCATTAACTGAAGCATGCACCAGCTAAGGCAAATTGCAGTTTAGAAATGTGTTTCCTGTTTTTTTCCTATATTTTAAAAGGTCCATGAAACAGCATAATTTCCCTGCAAAATGGCTGCATTTCTTCCCCATCTTTGTTTTGTTGACAATTATAGTCACTAAAGCAAACACTTAGGCCTTAGATTTTATGGTGCAGAAATAATCCCTTTGAATTGGGTCATTTTGCATGTGTCTGGCAGTCATTTCCAGGGCTCAGCCAGTAGCTCATTTCAAAGGCGAATGATAATTTGCAGATTCCATGCAATGGAACTGAAATTAGTCTTGTATGTCCTAATATTTTGTACTTTGTCTGCAGCTGCCAAAAATGATCATCTTTTCTTAATACTGAGCTAAATTGGGCTAAATCCAATTTAACAAATCTACCATGATTGCATTTAGATTAATTGTTTAGAGAAATACCACATTGTCTTCTCAGAAAACCAGGCGTCTATAGATCATGGATCCCAACCCTTCTCTGTACTGTAGCTGTAGTTGCAAAATGACTGGGAAGGAAGTAGATTTCCTATGGAGGAAGTCTTTCTTGCTTCATGGACCTGGCTGTGAGCACAGGACATTTCTGGTGAATCGCCTGTCGTTTCAAAATGCATGCAAATTTTGACTGGTGGTGATAGGCAAGATTGTCAGATGACTGCTTATAAATCAATTCCTTAGAATGAGAAGATCCTCAAAATCACTGACTTGGTTCCAAAGAAAAACTTGAACCTGTTCCCACCCCCTCCATTGACCCCAACAAACAATAAACAAGAAGCACCACCATCTTCAATGAATTCCAATTTCAATAATAGTAATAAAGAGGCAATATGAAATGATGCTTACCTTGTACCAGGTACTAGTCTAAGGACTCTGTATGTGCAAACACATTTAATCCTCACCAAGCCCAATAACTAGCTCGTATCAATATTTTCCCACATTTTACATGTGGGGATACTGAAGCTCAGAGTAGTTAAGGAAATGGCTCAAGTTCATGCAGCTATTAACTTGGGGAGTTAGGATCTGAACCAAGGCAGTAGAACTCCAGTATCCTAGCTCTTGACCACTTTATTGAAGTTATTTCCATTTTTTGGTGTCTAATAATTCTCACTATTCAGAAATAGTTGATTAAATATTTTTTCAAGCATTTCTATTATTATTCAGGCTGTTTTCTTGTGGGCATATTTTACCTCCCTGATTTGCTTTTCTCTTTCCTATTTTCTATCCTCCATTTGGTCTTCTATCAATGATTATGCACTAAGTACTTTTCTATGCACAGTTCCCTAACAGACACAGTTTTAAAAGAAGCAAGCTTTGCACACATGCTCCATGTTAGTTCTTTGACAATGAACTCTAGTAACATAATATTCATATTATATGTCATATATTTATAGAGTATTTACTTGATAGTATATTAAAAAGCAGAGACATTACTTTGCCAACCAAGGTCCGTCTAGTCAAGGCAATGGTTTTTCCCGTGGTCATGTATGGATGTGAGAGTTGGACTGTGAAGAAGGCTGATTGCCGAAGAATCGATGCTTTTGAACTGTGGTGTTGGAGAAGACTCTTGAGAGTCCCTTATACTGCAAGGAGATCCAACCAGTCCATTCTAGAGGAGATCAGTCCTGGATGTTCATTGGAGGGAATGATGCTAAAGCTGAAACTGCAATACTTTGGCCACCTCATGCGACGGGTTGACTCACTGGAAAAGACTCTGATGCTGGGAAAGGTTGGGGGCGGGAGGAGAAGGGGACGATGGAGAATGAGATGGCTGGATGGCATCACCGACTCTGTGGACATGAGTTTGAGTGTACTCCGGGAGTTGGTGATGGACAGGGAGGCCTGGCGTGCTGTGATTCATGGGGTCGCGGAGAGTCGGACACGACTGAGCGACTGAACTGAACTGAACTGACATGGTATGAACTTACTTTGAATATCTTTTTAACTTCTTCTAAAAGAAGTCTTAATTTTATACTTCCTGATCTTTCTCCCCCACCTTCCCCCTCCAACAATGGAGCTCCATTGCCTTATTTTAACTCTTGGTTAATTTCTTGAATGCTTACCAAGTATCGTGGATTGTTGTTTTTAGGTCTAAAAACTATAAGCACTTCGATTTGTCTTTAAGAATTTTACTTTCCTCATTTCCTCTTAAAAACAGTCTCTAAAATCTTAACATCGAGACACCAAGTGATACTTCTTATATGTTTCTGCTCCATCCCCACTGCTGCTTTTGAAGAACTGACCCAAATCACTCCTTGTCTGAACAACTGCAGCAGAAAATAACTACCTGCCTTACCTCTCTCTATTTGTATTACTTCAAGCCCATTTTCTACCCAGATATTATAGGAGTTTCTCAAAAATCCCAATTTGCCTTAATCATGTTCTATCCTAAAACTCTTCAGCAGTTCCCTAGTGCTTATCAGGTAAAGCCTCCAATCCTTTCCAGGGATCTTCCAGCTGTGTTCCCAGACTTGCATCCTCTGTACAGGCCCTGAGACCTTCCTTGCTGTCTCTTTGCTTGTGCTTTCTCTCCATCTGAGCATTTTCCCTTCTTTTTCACAAAATTAACTGCCTGTCACCTTTGCAGTGGTAGCTCCCAGGGTATTTCCTCTAGGATGCTCTGGGTCTCTTCCCTAAAGAGTCTTAACTGCAGACCTCTCCCACTGGATTAGCTATTTCTTTATTTAAAAAAACAAAACCCCAAAACTTTTAATTTTATATTGGAGAATAGCTGATTAACAATGTTGTGATAATTTCAGGTGGATAGAAAAGGGACTCAGCCATACATATACATGTATCCATTAAGAATTGATGCTTTTGAACTGTGGTGCTGGAGAAGAATCTTGAGAGTCCCTTGGACTGCAAGGAGATCCAACCAGTTCATTATAAATGAGATCAGTCCTGGGTATTCATTGGAAAGACTGATGCTAAAGCTGAAATTCCAATACTTTGGCCACCTCATGCAAAGGGTTGACTCATTGGAAAAGACTCTGATGCTGAGAGGGATTGGGGGCAGGAGGAGAAGGGGATGACACAGGATGAGATGGCTGGATGGCATCACCGACTCGATGAACATGAGTGAGTGAACTCTGGGAGTTGGTGATGGACAGGGAGGCCTGGCGTGCTGTGATTCATGGGGTTGAAAAGAGTCGGACACACTGAGTGACTGAACTGAACTAAACTGAACTGAAAGCCTCATTCTATTTAAATTTAAATCTTCTTTTGCCAGAAAATGTCAGTGCTGATGACCTGACTTTTGCTCTCCTGCTGAGCTTAAGGAGTCACAAGTAGGTCAAGTGTCTCACTCCCTGAGTCAATGGCTCTGCCTGAAATAGAATGCAGATGGATAAACTGCTTCTCTCAAGCACTGCTCAGACAAAGCCAGCATTTCAATAAAAGACCAAGCATTTCAATATAAGACCAAACAAAGCTGCTGCTGCTGCTGCGTCACTTCAGTCGTGTCCGACTCTGTGTGACCCCATAGATGGCAGTCCACCAGGCTCCCCCGTCCCTGGGATTCTCCAGGCAAGAACACTGGAGTGGGTTGCCATTTCCTTCTCCAATGCATGAAAGTGAAAAGTGAAAGTGAAGTCACTCAGTCATGTCCGACTCTTAGCGACCCCATGGACTGCACCCCACCAGGCTCCTCCATCCATGGGATTTTCCAGGCAAGAGTACTGGAGTGGGGTGCCATTGCCTTCTCCTCCAAACAAAGCTAGAAATCATCAAAGATGCCAATCCTGTTCAGAAAAATCATTTGTGACAAGGATTTATGATGAGGTGAGGATATGGATGTATTCCAAGTAGGTTTCAAAGAAAGTGATGCAATATCAATATTAGGGAAAATAATTCAATTATGCAGGTTTGGCTTAAAGGAATAAACTTTGTCCATAAATATGACTTAATTCTTCTGCAAAAATGCTGCTGGCATTCAGTTGTCAATGTTTAAAAGTAATATTTTACGTCATGCTATTTAAATGGCATGACTTAGGAATGGCTGTGAGGAAAATTCAGTTCTCGAGAAGCAAATAAAATAAGTTGGCCTTGCATAATCTGGTTGCCTCCCTCTTTCTCATCCCTAATTCTTATCACTCCTGGCCAAGACCTCTAGATATCAACCACAATATGCTATGTCTTGCCTCTGTGCCCTTGTTCTTGTTATTCAGTGGCTCAGTCATGTCTGACTCTTTGCGATCCCATGGACTGCAGCACACCAGGCTTTCCTGTCTTTCACCATCTCCTGGAGCTTGCTCAAACTCATGTCCGTCAAGTCGGTGATGCCATTCAACCATCTCATCCTCTGTTGACCCTTTGTCTATGCCCTAGCACATCCTATTCCCCAAATTTTGTCTGTCCTTGTCCATCCTCTGTGCTCTCATTATATCCCTTGCAGCCCATTATTACCACACTTACTGTGTCTGAAAAGATTTTATTTTGTTTACTTTTGCTCTTGTGGTTGTTCAGTTGCTAAGCTGTGTTTGACTCTTTGTGACCCCATGAACTGCAGTATGCCAGGCTTCCTTGTCTTTCACTATCTCCTGGAGCTTGCTCAAACTCATGTCCATTGAGTTGATGATGCCATCCAGCCATCTCATCCTCTGTCGCCCCCTTCTCCTCCTGCCCTCAATCTTTCCCAGTATCCAGACCACCTTACATGTCACCTTACTTGTATGCAGGTTTCTCAGGAGGCAGGTAAGGTGGTCTTTTATTCCCATCTGTTTAAGAATTTTCCACAGTTTGTTGTGATCCACAGAGTCAAAAGCTTTAGCATAACCAATGAAGCAGAAGTAGCTGGAATTCCCTTACTGTTTATATGATCCAACAGATGTTGGCAATTTGATCTCTGGTTCCTCTGCCTTTTCTAAATCCAGCTTGTACATCTGAAAGTTCTCATTTCATATTGTTGAAGCCTAGTTTGAAGGATTTTGAGCTTTACCTTGCTAGCATGTGAATTGAAGTATAGTTAATTTATGATGCTGTACTAGTTTAAGATGTACAGAGTGATTCAGTGATTATATATATGTATATATATACATACATTATATAAATTCTATTTTCAGATTCTCTTCCATTATAGGTTATTATAAGATATTGAGTATAGTTTTCTGTGCTATACAGTATGTTCTTGTTGATTATCTATTTTCTCTATAGTAGTGTGTGTTTGTTAAACTCAAACTCTTATTGTATCCCTTTCCCCTTTGGTAACCATAAGTTTGTTTTCTATGTCTGTGAGTCTATTTCTGTTTTGTATATAAGTTCATATGTATCATATTTTAGACTCCATATATAAGTGGTTCATATGGTATTTGTCTTGCTCTGTCTGACATACTTCACTTAGTATGATAACCTCTATGTCCATCCGTGTTGCTGCAAGCTGCCTTATTTCATTCTTTTTTGTGGCTTAGTAATATTCCATTGTATATTTATAAACCACATCTTCTTTATCTATTCATCTGTCAAATAGTTAGTTTGCTTCTATGTCTTGGTTATAAATAGTGCTTCAATGAACATAAGGGTACATGTATCTTTTTGAATTATAGTTTTCTCCATATATATGCCCAGGAGTCAGATTGCAGGATCATAAGGTAACTCTACTTTTAGGTTTTTAACAAACTTCCATACTGTTTTCCATAGTGGCTGCACCAATTTTTATTCCTACCAACAGTACTCTGTCCAGTATTTGGGGCTTCCCTGGTGGCTCATAAGGTAAAGAATATGCCTGCAATACAGGAGACCCAGGTTTGATCCCTGGTTTGGGAAGATATCTGGGAGAAGGGAATGGCAACCCACTCTAGTATTCTTGCCTGGAGAATTCCATGGACAGAGGAGCCTGTCAGACTACAGTCCATGGGGTTGTAAAGAGTCAGACACAACTGAGCAACTAACACACACACAGACTTTTTAACCATGGCCTTTCTGATTGGTGATTTTTGATTTTCACAACTGGGTGGGGAGGAGGGGCTTGCACTATTGGCATCTCATGGGTAGAAGTGAGGGATACTGCTGAATATCTACAATATATAGGTCCAATAAAACAAATCACTAAAGCTGATGTTGAGAAACTCTAGTTTAGAATATTTGCTACATCAAATAAGCTGAGCTAATGTTTAAGGAAAAAGGAAGGATCTATTTAACCAAAAAGTGTGTTTTTAGCAATTTCAAAACTATAATAACATTTTTGAAAGCGACTCTTAATTATAAGAATCACTTATAAGGTCTGTTTAGGTTAAGACAATTCAGTAAACCCAAGTTTGCAAAAAAATTTTTAAGAAAAATATCTAGATAAGCTTGACTTTATTTCCAGATATAATACTTTAAAAAAAAACTCATTTTGATGGCTTAGTCTGATATATATATATATTTTTTTAATTTTATTTTTGGCTATGCTGGGTCTTTGTTGCTGCATGCAGGCTTTTAGTTGTGGAGAGGGGAGACTACTCTCTAGATGTGGTGCTGGGGCTTCTCATTGCGGTGGCTTCTCTTGTTGTGTAGCCCAGGTCCTAAGGCACACAGGCTTCAGTGGTTGCAGCACACAGGCTCAGTAGTTGCGGTTTATGGGCTCTAGAATACGGGCTCAGTAATTGTGGCACGCAGACTTAGCTGTTTCGTGTCATGTGGAATCTTTCTGCACCAGAATCAAATGTGTCCCCTGCATTGGCAGGCATATTCTTACCCACTGGACCACCAGGGAAGTACCGATAATTTTTTCTGAGAAGGAAAATGTTAGACAGTGTCAGACTTTATTTTTTGGCCTCCAAAATCAATGCGGGTACTGATTGCAGCCAGGAAATTAAAAGACACTCCTTGGAAGGAAAGTTATGACCAACCTAGATATTATATTAAAAAACAGAGACATTACTTTGCCAACAAAGGTCCGTCTAGTCAAGGCTATGGTTTTTCCAGTGGTCATGTATGGATGCGAGAGTTGGACTGTGAAGAAAGCTGATCACCGAAGAAATGATGCTTTTGAACTGTGGTGCTGGAGAAGACTCTTGAGAGTCCCTTGGACTGCAAGGAAATCCAACCAGTCTATTCTAAAGGAGATCAGTCCTGGGTGTTCATTGGGAGGACTGATGCTAAAGCTGAAACTGCAATACTTTGACCACCTCATGCGACGAGTTGACTCACAGGAAAAGACTCTGATGCTGGGAGGGATTGGGGGCAGGAGGAGAAGGGGACGACAGAGAATGAGATGGCTGGATGGCATCACCGACTCAATGGACATGGGTTTGAGTGAACTCCGGGAGTTGGTGATGGACAGGGAGGCCTGGCGTGCTGTGATTCATGGGGTCTCAAAGAATCGGACATGACTAAGCGACTCAACTGAACTGAACTGAGGAGGACTACACCTGATCATTACACATTTCAATTTGGATAGGATCTGGATTTTTCTAAGGGTTTAAAATATGGCATTTTGGTTTTTTGATAGGTGAAGCTCAATGTTAAAGGAATTTAGTTCAGTAAGTGTATATACTCTAGGAAATATTCCTAACACCTTCCATTGGTTTAGGCCAAGGAATGTGCTACATCTGGAATAACTCCCCTCAAAGAAGGAATTCCTTTGCCACTGTATCTCTTTCTTTTCTTTTTTCCTCTTTTAAGTTGTTCTTTTGGCTATTGTGAATAGTACTGCTATGAACATTTGTGTACAAGTTTTGTCTGAACACCTGTTTTCAATTCTTTGGGGTTTATACCTAGGAGTGCAGTTGGTGGATGATATGTTTCTTTTAACTGAAGTATAGTTGATTTACAATGTTGTATTAGTTTCAGGTGTACAACATATTGAGTCAATATTTTTATAGATTATTTAAAGTTGTTATAAAATACTGTCTGTTTTCCCTGAGCTGTATATTACATCCTTGTATCTAATTGATTTCATACCTAGTAGTTTATACCTCAATATCTTTTCCTTATCTTGCCTCTCCCTCCAACCCTCTTCCCCTGGAAACCACTAGTTTGTTCCCTGTGAGTCTGTTTCTGGTTTGTTAATATACATTCATTTGTTTTATTTTTCAGATTCCACATATAAGTGAAAATATATATTTGTTTTTCTCTGTTTGACTCACTTCACTAAGCCTAATACTCTCCAGGTCCATCCATGTTGTTGCAAATGGCAAAATTTCATTTTAAAAAATGACTGAGTAGTATTCTATTCAGTACTACTACTATATATATACAAATTTTGCCTATTGTAAATAATGCTGCTATGAACATATGAATATCAGGGTGCATTTTTTCAGATTAGTGTTTTTAATCTTCTTTTAGACATATACCCAAGAGTAGAGTTGCTGGATCATATAGTAGTTCTATTTTTAGTTTTTTGAGACCTCCATGCCATTTTCAATAGCGGCTACACTAATTTACATTCTTATTAACAGTGAACGAGGCTTCCCTTTTCCCCACATCCTTGTCAACATTTATGATCTGTTGTCTTTTTTTGTATTTCTCTGTTCTTGTTTCATGTCCCCTGGGAAAATGGACTCTGTTCTATGTAGAAGCAATACAGGATAAAACCTGTCACTGTTTTACCACAGCTCAAATCGAATAAGTTCTTTGTTATTACGGGCAGGGAACATATTCAGGATGAACTTGGTCTATTGTACAAATCAGAGATAAGGAATATGTTTAGTTCTGCCAATAATGGTTCTAATCTGCAAATCTGCAGCTATCTTAAAAAAGTTCTTCCAGATTTATATAGAAATTACAACATTTTAAAAACTATCTTGTATAGCCATATACTCAACAGGAAGAAAACTCACTGTATAGAAAATTTGAGAGTCAATGCCTCTCCAAATTGAAATGCTCTTGAGCGATTATGCAGGCCTCTCCATCTTGCATGCTTATTTAAGATGAAAGAGGAGAAAGAAAATTTACAGCAACCTTGCTAGCTAGAATTCTGGATTTTAAAAAGCCCTGTAAGAGCATGTAATGTCTATGCTTCGATGAAATAGCCTCTCAGTACACAGGCGAGAGAACTCTTTCTACTGTCCCTCTTGGATTTAATTCTTAAGCCCCTTCAGGCTACAAGGGCATTAGTGAATATCTAATAGTTCTGCTTTGGTCACATAGGGAATGGAAAATCCCACAGACATTAACAGTGCCAAGCCAGGGTGGATGTGGAGGCTGGGGTTACTTGAGGTTGTGTGGGGAAGGGAGAGGCCCAAGATTCTGAGATGTGTTAAAGCAGAATTACCCATCTTGTCCTTTCTGCTTCTTCCATTCTTACTTACAAAGAGCCATGCCTTGATCTAGGCAGAATGTAAAAGCCAGTCTGAAGGATTATGCTCTGATCAAAGAGGATGTAGGAGGTGGGGAGATTTGGCCCCATTTGCAACTCAAGATTTTTCTCTATGGGGAAGGGAAGGGAGCACTGAATCTATTTGCCTTCTTTATTAAACATCAGCTACCCAAACGAAATTGACTTGTCTAAAATTCACTGTTGATATAAAACTTTCAAGTTCTGGTTATCATAGCTGGAGATGGGGTAAAAGTAGAAGAGAAATTCTAGAAAAATCATCCAGTCTAGTTAATATTATAATAAAGCTCTAGTAATAGAAAAGAGCTATGGTTTTCCCTTGGTCATGTATGGATGTGAGAGTTGGACTGTGAAGAAAGCTGATCACCGAAGAATTGATGCTTTTGAACTGTGGTGCTGGAGAAGACTCTTGAGAGTCCCTTGGACTGCAAGGAGATCCAACCAGTCCATTCTAAAGGAGATCAATCCTGGGTGTTCATTGGAAAGACTGATGCTAAGGCTGAAACTCCAATACTTTGGCCACCTCATGTGACGAGTTGACTTACTGGAAAAGACTTTGATGCTGGGAGGGATTGGGGGTGGGAGGAGAAGTGGACGACAGAAAATGAGATGGCTGGATGGCATCACTGACTCGATGGACATGAGTTTGAGTGAACTCCGGGAGTTGGTGATGGACAGGGAGGCCTGGCGTGCTGTGATTCATGGGGTCGTGGAGAGTCGGACACGACTGAGCGACTGAACTGAACTGAACTGAATAGAAAAGAGCAAGTGAATGCAAATGAATTCACCTTAGTATCAAAAGATGGAAATATAGTTTTGAAATTTAATTTTGTATTGAGAAAAGTGATAACCCAGTCCAGTGATGGTATCACTAAGATGAATGAGATTCCTGGAATGATGTGAGGACTTTTTCTCTCTCTTTCCAATAGAGAAACCTAGATTAGTTTTTCTATATTCCACTCAGTATAGCCGTTCTAGATAGGAGTTTCTATTTCAAAGTGAATCACTGTACAAGATATCTTGCTGATATGGCTGTTAATAGGAGAGCATTTCATTTTAATATTTCCAGTAGAAGAAGGTATGCCTTCTTTTCCAAGAATGCATGGTGAAGGTATTTAGATCTTGCATTGCTGTTCAGTATCCTTAGGCAGAAATATGAAAGATTTGTGCTCAATTGCTGCCCTTTTCTAACAATGCATGCGTCATCTAAAGGAATGAGTGTGTCTGGATCATACCACCTTCAATCTTCTTGTTGGCTGTGCATTCTTGGTTTTATACTCACCCAGTCAGGCTGAAGTCATAACCTTTACGTGTTAGGAAGAAAGAACACCTGGATAGTGGCAAATGATAATCTACCTTATCTACTCAACTAAATTCCATGTAATATCCAACAACGTATACTCCATCCTACATAGTTTGACCAGGCTTTGGAGCTATTAAACTGTTTTATGTTCTTTACTTTGAAAGCTGTGTTGATGTGCAAGATTTGTATCTAAGATTTTTCTCTGGGCAGTTGGTCAACTCTGCATATAAGGAATTTGAGTGAATTGACATGTACCTTCTTGAAATTAATTTTTAATTCTTTAGTATATTTAGCATATCATATATGAATAGAGTGATCATATAATTTATTACAAGGGCTTCCCAGGTGGCGCAAGTGGTAAAAAAAATGCAGGAGACCTAAGAGATGCAGGTTCGATCCTTGGGTCAGGAAGATCCCCTGGAGGAGGGCATGGTGACCCACTCCAGTATTCTTGCCTGGAGAATCCCATGGACAGAAGAGCCTGGCGGGCTACAGTTCACAGGGTCACAAAGAGTCAGACACAACTGAAGTGACTTAGCACGCAGCACACACATAATTAGGGTATTGGGAAAGCTTTCGTCTGGGAAAATGGTCAAGGAGAAGGAATACTAGGACAACAAACACGCACCGAGATGGCCCCAGGCAAATTGAAACTATAGGTCATCTTACATATGAGCAAAGGGCCTGGGAGCAAGGGACTGGACTCCAGACATGTATTTTAAATGAAGGTTATGACAGAGAACTGCATCTTCTCCTCAACAAAGGTACAGAGTGTTTTTTTGTTTTTTTTTTAAAGAATTTTATTAAAAAAGCACAAATGCAAAGAAATGAACAGAGGAAAATTTATGCGTCGAACCTGGACTGGTCACTTATGATAATATACATGCTACAATTCCATTCTCTCCAATCATTCCACCTTCACCCTCTCCCACAGAGTCCCAAAGACTGTTCTAAATGCCTATGTCTCTTTTGCAGTCTCTTTAAATGAATTCTATGCCTATGAATTGTCCTAGTTGTTTAGTCCAAGAAAGAATGAAAGCCAGAAAGAAGTAGAACCTGTAGGATGTTGGCTGACCTCCCAGATCATGGGAGATCTCTGGAGGTATAAGAAAGGTCTCTGCTAGCATTTGATTTCAGTTAGCTTAATGGAGAAAGCTGAATTTTGAAAGATGGGGCTGAAGAAATATATTCTCTCTCATGGTTCAAAGAACACATCACTAGTTCATCTTCAACACCAAAGGAAAAGTGAGATTATAATCTTGTCATTTTCACCAACATCAACCATGGTGTTATGAGTAAATTCTCCCATTCCTTTCTCCTTTTTCTTTTGATTTTAAAACACCTATAAAACTTACTCTACACCTTTTATACCCTATGATGATGAAATTCTTAGCAGCATTAGGACTTTACTGTGAGTGCTTGAATATACATGTGTTTTTACTGGCTTTTCCTATTTTGTTAAACTCATTGGCTAGTTGGTGGGTTGGAGCTGTTTCACTGACTTAATTTGGAATTTGACAGCTTGTCTCTGATGTTAGTTAGAAGCCATTTGGCATTGATCATTCAGTGGGTCATGTCATGTCAACTTTGCCAAGCTTTGGGGATCTTGTGCTGTGATGTGACTGATTGGTGGTTCCACTGCCTTCTTCCAAATGGCCTGAGAGATGACAACCTTCTGCATTTAATAACTTCTCATTTCTCTGTTGGATTCATTTTTAAGGTATTTCGAATGGCAATTGGTGAATGACAGTTTTGATTGAAATTTATTCACAAGTAGTACTACAATTGTTAAGTATTACTACAAATATCTCAATAGAGGTGATTTTACATAGGCAGGTACCTTTTTACATAATTAAGTTTGCACGTGTTCAGGTAGTTATCACAAAGCATAAGTTATGCTTCTAGGGGCTGGCAAGTGGTTTTTCATTTAATTACGCAATGAATCCATGATTTCAAAAAAATCTTAAAATGTTGACAAAATATGCCCATAAATCAAGATAGTATGGTCGTGTATTTGTCTGGTTAGCTTTGCACAGGAAATAAAAGTCGCTGAAACAACCAGATGGCAAGAATTTTCATAGTGACAGAATAGACAAGGAAACAAAATAAGCCTTCACTTATGCTTTGGTTGTTTTTATCCTGCTTTTAAGAACATGGAATAATTTCAGGTTATTGCACATTTTATTTTTAAGAAGCTGGACTATGGTTATAGTTTTGACTTTATAAGGTAGTCAAATCAGTTTTAAAATGGTATATTAACAACAGCAACAATGGATAACATATGAACTGCAAACAGCAATGACACACGGATCTATGGATATTGTGAAGCGTGTGGTGGGGCCTCGTGACCTGATGGAGAGGATGGCTAGATCTGCTCAGGATCATCACCCTTTCTTCTCCCAAATGATGACATCAGTTTGATTCTCATTATCTTTAAGGGACTCTGCACAATCCTTTTTTATGAGTTATGCCTAGAGCTTCCTCCCTGTTTGCAGAGCCTGTGTGTTGTGTTCTGCAGGCTTACCCTCCACCGGCTGTATCCATGTATCTTTGCGTGTTTTACAAACTTAGAATGGCATTTGGGCTGCTTGGCTTCAAACCTCACTTGGTGATTATGACAACAGAGTTGCTGCTGGAGAACTAGTGGGAGCTTCTTGTTTGCAACTGAGTAGGAGGTGGCATCTGCTGGGCAGGACAGTGCAGGGACAGTGAGGACAAGGAGGCACTCCCCCACATTTCTATTTCTAATGAGTCTTCTTCATGCCACAGAGACTATTACAGCAGAGTATTCTGCCTTTGTTCAAGCTCCCCTACTATTTACTGGATGTTTTAAAAGGCGCCTACTAAGCACTGCCAAAAAAATGTGGCCACCTATTTAAAAATCAACTGCCTCTTTAAGTGATCGCATGACATCTAACATCTGGAACATGTATGCTCCTGTATATTAAGAATGTACTCAAATATATCAGGTCCAAATGTGCCAAGAATAGCACCATAGGATAAAGACGTCCCACGATAGTTGCAGTGTCTTAGCCTGTAGCTTGTCTCAACAAGAGCAACCTTGAGGCTGCCTGTAGATTCAGAAACTGGATGGCATCTCAGGGAGTTTGGGTACACAGGTCAAGCTGAAGAGTGGGTGTGTCTGAATAGGATTAAATGAACACAGCAAAATCTTTGTATCTAAAAATGAAATAAAAATGGAAGATAAAATAGAACTAAAATAAAGGCCCTCCTCCTGTGAGGCTAGAGTTTACTAGTCAGAGAGAGGGCTCAATGTAGAGTGATGGCCTGCTCAGAGACAGAGCAAAAACAGCCCCGTGAACGATGGAGGAGGTGGAGGGTCAGGTTGATGTGGGTCCCTAATGGTGTAATTTAAGTTCTCCATATGAACAAAAGCTTCTGAAACTCCCAGAATTATGTGGAGTCATAAAAACATGCGCACACACACGTCCCAGCTTCGAGCAGTCTCACTTACCATCCTTTAAAAAAACTTTAGATGCTAAAAGTCCGAGCAGTTGGAAAAGCCACCATTTGCACACAGCACTCACCAGAGCTGTCTCTCACTGACTGGATGTCCATCCAGTTACATGCATTCTTCACAGGGTTCTTGTTGATGCTACAATGAACCGCACCATATCCCCATGCCTGTGGAATGCATTTGCCACTTCTGCTTTTACAGTTGAAGATAACGACCCCTGAGGAGTGATGTGCCAGTTAAAATCGGAGGGGAAAATGGTAATTGGAATCCAAGACCTGACTTGCTTTTCTTCGGCCCTGCCTGCTGTGCTGGGCTGTGCTATTCACAGCTCTCACACTTTACTTCCAGGATCTAGTGAACCTTGATATCGAAGTCTATAGAAACTTCAGGAAAGAAGAACTTTTAGTTTATTTTTAGAGATTTATTGCATAGAAGAACAACCAGGACCAGATGTGTTTTCTGAGTTGGCAGACCACTGCCTGATGGCTTGTATCTGCAGGAGGGTGCTTTTGTAGTCTCGGTTACTCTGTTCATGTTTTTTTCTGTTTCCTCCCGTCCATGCTTTGTTCCTTTCCCCAGATTAAACCGAGACATGACATACGCTGATGAGAACAGGAAGATGAGGAAAAGGAAATGGCTTTGATGCTTTTCCCTTGGAAGGTCTCATCCACTGGCATTGGAAGGTCTACAAAATAGCCTTTTTGGGAAGGCTGGTCCCCAGGGAGGCCTCTACTGGCTTCTCTGGTAGTCACTGGACAGGCCACATCATTGTGGTCCTGCAGATCAACGTGCCCTGCCCCTAAAAGAGAATCTCACAGTGTGGGATAGAAGTGTTGGTGAGGAAATGGTGTCTCCAGGAAATGGAGCTGAAGGAGCTCACCGAGAAAGAGTGAGAATGCAGGGCCTACTTTTCTGCTGTGAGGAGTAATAACTGGAAGCCTGGGGCAGGCTGCTCTGGGGTGGGGTGAGCTGGGGGAGTGTCTGGATGCTAAGACACTCATCCTGCTGCTCTGCACTGGTCCACCCAGAACCTGCCTTTAGTTTAAAGGGGAGTGTGCTGGGTTTTATATTGAATAGCTTCTATTTCCTCCATTGCTTTGAATGGATATCATCTTACATTTTCCCCCAGGGTAGCTTCTATTGCTCTCTTGGCATGGTTATCTTAATTTCACACTGATTCTAAACTCAAAGTAGGAAATGTTCTAGGCTTTATTTGTTTTAAAAAGCTTCTTTTTAACATCCTGCATGTTTCAAGATTCCTTTGTCTTTCTGTGGGTAGCCAGAGCATTAGAGAAGAGAAGAAAGTTGTAGCTGGCTGTGTTACCTGGTACCATCACATTATTAGACAAAATCATTATTAAAACACTTACTCCAATACTATACTCTCCACTTTGATTTGTTGACTAATATATACTTAATTTATTGGCTTTTATAGCTCCCAACACATGCATGATTAAAATGAGCATCACTCTTTTTAGTATGAGAAAGTGACGTAAGTTAGATATTGCAGAAAATTTGCAAAGGATAATCAAACAGAAGCTTATAAAATGGTTAAAAGATTTAAAAGAAAGAATTACTAAAAAAGGGTATGATTAGAAAAAAGAAAGGAAGCAACATATTTAAATAACTCAGTGTGCTTTTCAAATGATAGCCTTTGAAAGGTCACAGTGGAATTTAACAGGCTTGTGTTGAATACTAACGCATTACATTGGTTGGGTTTCCAGCTGGAAAAGAGTTGGTTCATCTTGCAGTTCTGAGCTGAAGTAGCTGGAAGCCAATCCCATGAGCATGCATGAGTGTGTGCAGACAAGTTTTACTGGTATGGGCATTGTTGTGATAGCCTACATAAGGTGTATCAACAGATGAAGGAGCAAGTAATTGACAGCAACAAAACAAAGCCAGACCAATCCCTGGAATCGTATCTGTCCACAAGAACTTCTCAAAGGGCTGATATGGAAGGGTTTTCTTTATTGGCCAGAGAGGGATGGTACTGGCAGTCTTACTGATCTCGGTGTTATTCATGTAAGACACTCAGGGTTACCTTGTGGTAAAATATTACAGAATGATTGCCCTAAAGAGAGTGCATTCCTGAAGTCAGACTCTGTTTCAAAAGGAATTAGTGAGCTCCACTAATAGAAATAAGTGTTTGATTCTTATTTTCTTCTTACCAAAGAGCAGTGCCCAATAGAACCGGGGTTTACATTCTATTTCTACCACTTAGAGTCACCTTGAGCAAATCCCTTAACCTCTCTGAGCCTCAGTTTTTTCTCACCCATAAATGAAAATAATGATAGCATTTCACACAATCATTGTGAACTTAGAATTTTAGATGCATGACCCATGCTTAATGTAATATTTTAAGAAAGCTTATAAGCGACCTCTAAGTGAGGTCTGGGAATTTGACTCCATAGACATTTACTATGCACCTTTCACTATTGTGAGGTAGTGAAGAAAGATTTTGGAGACAGAAAGATGAATTATACATAGATTCCACTTTCAAAGAGCTTGCAATCTAGTGCAGTGGAAGAATGATGCATGGTCTTGATATGGTTGATGACAAAAGTGAAGTACAAGCAAAGTGGCACTGGATGGTTGATCAGGGAGCAATAGATTCTGATGGGTGGGAATGGAGAAGACTTCACTGGGGAGGTGGCATTTGAAATGATGTATGACTAATGGGTGTGTATTTTTCCCTAGTTCAATTTGTCAGCTCAATTTATTCCTGATCAATTTGTCATGATAATTACGATGGTAGTGAATGGCACACCCTGGCCTAGGTGTCTAATTTGGGACATAGAAATCATATTCCTTCTTCCATATATTTTGTCTACTTCATCATTACCAATTGTATTGATTATCCATGAAGTAATGTGGGCTTAAGAGGGAAGATGGTCTGCAAAGTCATTTTGGGGGGAAATGAAAGAAAAGGAACAAGAAAAGATTTTCCATTCTCATCCAAGATTCACTGCTACCTAGCAACTAAACACCCAAAGACAATAACTTGAAAGGGTATTTTAAAAAGAAAATTAATTGAAAGGCAAGATGGTAAGTAATAATAACTAATATTTACAGAGTGCTTACTATGTGGCAGGTGCTCTTTTAAACAATTTAAATATATAAATTTATCTATTCCTCATAACATTCTTGTGGGTTAGATATCATTATGCTGCCCATATCACAGCTCAAGAAACTGAATTAAGAAAAAGTTCAATAAACTGTTCCTGAGACCACACTGCTAAGTAGAAAGAATTGTGCTCATGCTCAGTCATGTCAGACTCTTTGTGACTCTGTGGACTGTGGTCCTCTGTCCATACAGTTTTCTGGGCAAGAATACTGGAGTGGGTTGCCATTTCCTCCTATGAGGGATTTTCCTAACTCAGGGATCAAACCTATGTCTCCTGTGTCTTCTGCATTGCAGGCGGATTCTTAACCACTGAGCAATCAGGGAAGCTCAGTAGAAAGAATATTAATTTGCAAATTTGGAGATTGTGTTATTTTCAGATCTGAGTAAGAAATCTTGGACAGATCATCTAGATTTGCAGAGGAAAGCAATGAAGTGAATTTTATTCTTTCTTCTAATTGTGCTAAAGCTTTTTATAATCATTGTTAGATGTTTTAAATATTTTTATATGTCATGCACTTAATATTTTAATTTAAAGAAATTTAATAGAAAGTAGTGAGGGAGGAAACAGAACAGGCTCTATCTTGAAAGCAGGACTCCATCTTGGGCCGGACTGTGGACTTTGAGCTATATGCCCAATATCTATGGAAATGACACACCAACTGGAAAACCAGGTCCTTGGAAGGAAGAGCTCCAGGGCTCTCCATTGCCTAAAAGAATACCCTAATTATTTGTGTAATCGAATAGAATCATACATTCTATTATGCTTATTGGGGTATGACCACAAGCCTATTGATAATTGTCCACTGTTAATTACCTAGGTTTAAGGCACATGATTCACGGGTTAACTTTGATTTTATCTTTGTTTTTCTTTTGTTCAGACTAGTTTCAGGGAATTTGGGGAGGTGGGTTTGGGCACCTATGCTTAAGGTTTTCACAAAAACTGGTCGGGGTCCTTGGCTAAGAGAAGATTCTGCTTTGGGCCTTCTGGTGTAATAAACTGTACTCCACTATCTGCATTGTCCTTCTGAGTGAGTTTGTTTCCTGGAAGGCGTGGCTACAACAGTAGCTCTTCATATTTCTTTGCCTTCCTGTGTAAGACAGTTAAGAACATTAATACAAAAAAATTTTATTAAGAAAAATTAATAAGAACTTCAGTTAGGAGTAGACAAAGCAGAAAATACACTATAACAAGGGATGCTAGAATCACACCTATTGATTTTTTTCCCTTGCATCTCTGCTTCCTATTTGTTTGCCTACATTTCTCTCTTGCTTCAGAGTGTCTCCTGGGGATAATTTTTGTACTCAAATATGTTAGAATTTAGATACATACTCTTAGTTAATATAGGACAATGTGGTCATTATTTTTATGCCATTAAAAAAAATTACATCCCTATTTTCACTGGGTCCTTACTAGACAAGTTAAACAACTGTATTTTATCATCTCTATGAATGAGTAATCCAAACCGAAAGCTGAAGGGGACAGGTGAAAGATACTCACATGATAAGAAAACATCAAAAAATTGCCTGAGTCAAAGTGGCAGCTCTCCTCTAGGCTTTCTCAGAAGGCTTCACTGGAGAAGAAGAAAGGGTCTCAGTCCGGCTGCTGCTCTGATGGAAACCAGCCTTCCTGTGGACTGGGCTGGCTGAGTTACTTGGCCTCTGGCTTCCCCACACAGGCTGTGTTGTCAGAAAGAAGCCCAGAAAATTGATGCATGAGAGTTGTCTCACTCTGTGAGATTCCAAGGAAGGCTTCTGGGGTCCCACTTGGTGTGATTTCAAGCCCATCCTGGAGGCAGTATTCTCCTCAGAAGAACTTTAGAATAGAGCATTGTTTGAAAACAAAAGCTTGGAACTGGCCCCAAACAAATGCATGAGATTTGGAGAGGAAATCTAAAAACTCCATGGGGCATGATATTTTGCCAGCTTGTTTTCCTGAGAAGCCTTTAACAGAGCCATCCCTCTTGTACTGAGACTGAGAAGTTAATAGAAATTCTTGACATCTTAAGTTTGGATGTACAGTCTCCTCCCTGACTTACTCTTAAAATGTGCTTCTCAGGTGCAGGGATAAACTCATAATCCTTTCTGATTTTAATCATGTGTCTTTCCTTCTGTTTAAACCATTCATACTTTGTATTCTTTTCCACTTCTCAGACTGTTTTGATTAGTCAGGACGGCTATCCCTCCCCTTTGTGATTCACTTGTTATCCCTCCTCTCATCTCTGTTTCTGGCACGCTTTAAACTTTGCTTCTTGACCCAGGTTATATGCCATTCCTCCCTTCAGTGCTGGGGAGGGATCCTGTTTTATGCACCTTTTTCCAATTGGTGGCTGCTCATCCATTAGGAGTGATGAGGAATGTCATGAGTGAGACACCCATAGTCAGCCCATGAACTCACATGGTGCCTGGGCCAGTCTATGGCTGGGTGTAATTTTCCACTGCAGCTGACAGTGTACTACAAACACATGCACAGTGCCCCTGTGCTGTGGCCACATCTGTAATGGAGGTGGGAATAGGACCAGCCCGACTGCAGGGCCACTGCAATTGTAGAGCTCTACTACCAATGAAATTTATCATGCTTTGATGAAGAAATGGGAAATAGGCAAGTCCTCAAATTCCTGTTAGACTAACATCCCTCTCCTACATACACTGCCTTTGAGGATGCTCTGGAACAGTCGGCAGCTATCACCACATCAGCTTCTCATCTTTATGCCTTAAAACCTCCCACAATCACCAGCAGTAGAAATGGAAATTGAGTTACCTATATTTGTTGTTTTTACCTTTTTCTTTTTTTCTATCTCCCTGTCTTTCTTCCGTCCTTCTGCTCTTTCTTTCATTTTTCTTCTGCCTTTCTTTCTGTCTCTCCTCACTCCCTTTCTTCCTTCCTTTTTATTTAATGGAATGTGGAATACTTTTTCTTAGTAATAATTAAAAGATTTATTTAGTCTCTTTATTTAAGATAAGCTTGTTTTTAAACCATTAAAAAAAAATCCAACATTGTAATCTACTCTGTTTCATACTACTTTTGAAATGGAGCTATCTGTTGCTTTTATGACTATCCCTAGTATTGCTTGTATTTGATAGAACGTCAGTTACATGAAGTTTTTGTAGCTTCTGGGACTTGAGACACAAGATAGAATACCAAAGCTTAGAAAATTCCATAAAGTGTAAAAATACCTGTATCTCTGGATACTCACATGGCCTCCCACATTTCAGGAATGCCTTTCATATTTAAATCCTTTTAAAGAGTTATTCATTGTTTAAAATGGCAACATTAATACCTTTCTATTGTACCTGCTAACAATACTGAGCTCCACACACAAAGCTAGCACACACTCACAAACTTTTATTATTTACATCCTTGAGTAATCACATTGTAAGAAATAAAAACTTAAAGTGGTCTATTTTCAAGGATAACTAGCCCAGAGTGACAGCCTGCTGACAGGAATAGCCGTTAGGATACTTGGCGGGAAATCCAAACAAAGGGAGAGTGGAATGCCTAGGACTTTTTCATGGGCTCATTCTATTGGGGAATTCAAAACGTAAGAACGGGAAGAAATGCATGGCGAGGATATTAAATCCAGGTGACATTCTGGAAAGATTATTAACCCTGCAGTACTCAGCCGGTGAGGAACTGGGGGAGGAACTTGCCTGCGGAGAGGATAAAAAACCCATTGTAACGACTCTGAATGTGCCTGCCCACCAGACACCGGATCTTGCAAGACCTTCTGTCGTTAAGGCCTCACTTCTTGCTGCACCTGGTTGTCTCCCCGTCCATACCTTGGGTTTGGGCCAGTGAGCTTTATTTCCCACAACATAAAAGGATTTGTGTTTATTTTCTATAAATTTCTCTAAGTGGCTCAGTTGGTAAAAAATCTGCCTGTAATTCAGGAGACTTCCTACAGTGCAGGAGACCTGGGTTTGATCCCTGGGTTGGGAAGATTCCCTGGAGGAGGAAATGGCAGCCAACTCCAGTATTCTTGCCTGGGAAATCATGGATAGAGGAGCCTGGTGGGCCACAATCTATGGTGTTGGGTTGCAAAAGTTGGACACACTTACTGATTAAACTACTACATAAAATAATACATAAAATATTAAAATGTATATTCACAAATATAGGGAGTTTGCTTTGTATTTTTTTGGATTTAGTTTTGTTTGTTTTTACAAATACGTGTGTATAATTTATTCAACCATTTCCCTATTCATAGACATTAGATGTTTTTTGTTTTGTTTTACTTCTTTTGTAACTACAAGCAATGTTGCAATAAATATCCATCTATATTACATAAATTTAAAAAATCTATTCTTGCCTGGCTTCCAGATTTGGGTGATTCAGAAAGTTGGCCCTTATATAAATCTGTTATGATACTTTTTCCTTACATAAAAAATTAAATAATGCCAAATCTCTGTGACCTTCTTGATAGAAGATTATAGCAGAGGGTGGCATGACTTCAAATCATTTTAAATTTTATTTAGGTATGCAAACTTCTTCTTAGGACGAATTACTGCAGACTCCCACTTCTCTACCTCCATCTTTAAAAAATGTAAAATCTCCTGAAAATGAATAGATTTAAAAGATAATAATAAATTATGTGTTCAAATTTTAAACATGAAGACAGAATGTCAACTAAATAGGGATAAATGTGTTAATGCAAGAAATCTATGATTTTCTTAAAGCAGATGTCATCAAAGCTTCATTCAGCCTAATTAAGTTTTGCTTTATTCAGCCTTGCTTATTGTACTGCCTGAGACCTGCTGTATGCTGAGAACTCTTCAGAGTATATGGGACTCAGTAGGAAAGATAATGATTACTTCATTCTTCCATCTAAATTTAACTTCACTAAATCAAGCAAATATCAACTCTACCCAGCCTTGTTCTACTTGCAACCAGTGACTGGGTAAACAACTTGTCATTTAATCATCAATACCCACTGGAAGATCAAACCAACCCTCAAGTACTGAATAGCCCAGCCTGGAAAGGGAAGTACCTTTGGCCTACATAGCAGCACGATTGTCTATCCCTAATTATCTGTTTAGACACACACCAGCCTAATACAAAGTCCTTACATACTCTAACCTAAAATCTTAGATCCTTACCAGGACGGAATTTCTAAGAGTTCAAGGAACATTACGAAATATTCTTTTAAAACTGTCGTTAGCTTGTCTCTGCTCTTTAAACACCTCCTGTTGACTGCCACCTCCACTCATAAGCTTATTTCCCATATTAAAAAAATTTCTACTACAATTTTTGTAGTTCAGTTCAGTTTAGTTCAGTTCAGTCGCTCAGTCATGTCCGACTCTTTGCGACCCTATGAATCACAGCACGCCAGGCCTCCCTGTCCATCACCAACTCCCGGAGTTCACTCAGACTCATGTCCATCAAGTCGGTGATGCCATCCAGCCATCTCATTCTCGGTCGTCCCCTTCTCCTCCTGCCCCCAATCCTTCCCAGCATCAGAATCTTTTCCAGTGAGTCAGCTCGTTGCATCAGGTGGCCAAAGTATTGCAGTTTCAGCTTTAGCATCAGTCCATCCAATGAACACCCAGGATTGAGCTCCTTTAGAATGGACTGGTTGGATCTCCTTGCAGTCCAAGGAACTCTCAAGAGTCTTCTCCAGCACCACAGTTCAAAAGCATCAATTCTTCGGCACTCAGCTTTCTTCACAGTCCAACTCTCACATCCATACATGACCACTGGAAAAACCATAGCCTTGACTAGACGGACCTTGGTTGGCAAAGTAATGTCTCTGCTTTTTAATATGCTATCTAGGTTGGTCATAACTTTCCTTCCAAGGAGTAAGCGTCTTTTAATTTCATGGCTGCAATCAGCATCTGCAGTGATTTTGGAGCCCCCAAAAATAAAGTCTGACACTGTTTCCACTGTTTCCCCATCTATTTCCCAAGAAGTGATGGGACCAGATGCCATGATCTTTGTTTTCTGAATGTTGAGCTTCAATTTTTGTAGTTAGGGGATAAAAATGAATTTTTTCAATGCCATTTTTTCTTGGAATATAGCTTCTGCTTGTCAAGAACTAATTCTAAACACACACGTGAGTAGTACTGAACTGGTAGTCGCTGAGTGCCTGATTGTAGTCACGGACTTATTCTCACAAAAGAATGATGGAGGCAGTTGCTATAATCATCTCTATTTTACAGATGAGGAAGTTGAGCCTCAGAGAAATTAAGTAACTTGCCTTAGATCACATCTTTTGGTTATTGTGGCAGAGCTAAGTATTAAATCCAGCTCAAGCTCTTTTTACTAGAATTACTGGATGTTATAGAATGACTGCTAGCTGCTATAACAAGTAGAACCACCAATACTTGACAGCTCAAAAACAATTGATGTTTGCTTCATGCTTTCGTAAGAGTGCAAAGCAGATGTTCCTGGTCTGTGGGCAGTTTTCTCAAGAACATGATTTCAAGACCTAAGCTCCTTGCATCTTGTGGTTTTGTTATCCCTAAGAACTCCTTCTTGGGCTTCCCAGATAGTGCTAATGGTTAAAAAAAAAAAAAAACCCTTCTGCCAGTGGAGAAGATGTGGGTTCAATCTCTGGGTCAGGAAGATTCCCTGGAGGAGGAAATGGCAACCCACTCTAGTTATTCTTGCCTGGACAATCCCATGGACAGAGGAGCCTGGCAGACTACAGTCGATAGTATTGCAAAGAGTCAGACACAACTGAGGTGACTTAGCATGCACTCTAAGACTCCTTCTTACCAGAAAAAGGAGAAAGAACCTTGGAAAGGGCAATATAAGAGGGGTAAAAGGAGCCAGTCTAGTGTTGCACAGTCTCATATGGGGCTTGATTTCCCTGTTGAGGAGGCTGGGATATGAAATCTAGCTATTTGTCTAGAAAAAAGAGAAAGCAAATTTGAATGAACAACCTAGTAGTCTCTGCCACAACCTCCCTATTGGTTCACTGGGTGTGACAAAATATATATGTGGTGGAGTATAAGGAAGTTAAGATAGAAAAAACAGTGCTGTGCCCTTCAGGAATTCATAATTTAGTTTGGGAATGAGAAAACTAGTCTATAATGAAAAATAAAGGACAAGTTGACATAATGGAAGATAATTGTGCTATAGGAATTCAAAGAATGGAAATTTGATTATGGGAGGGACTAGACAGGATTTCGGTTATATCTTGAAGGGAAAAAGCAAGGAAGATTTAGTTCCTGAGGGGAAGACAAAATTCTCTTATAGTGAGGAAATGGTCCATATTTGAACTGAAGTCAAGGCCTCATATTAAAACTTCACTAACCACCATTTTGTCTTGGGCTCAGAATGGATGTAATACTCCTCTAGCTGAACTTGGTCAAATCATATTTGAACATTTTACATTCTAATAGCAGAGTAAACAGATCAATAAGGGTGACTGGCCACAATTAAGAATATGAAGGAATTTTGCATGGATGCTTTTGCATTAAGCAAAAGGCTTGTTTCCATTAAGGCTTATTTCAGATCATCTGTAGAACAGTATGTCACTCTGAACTGCATTCTACATTCCTTGATATAGAGACATCATTTTGTCTTTAACAGAATGATGCAGTTCTTCCACTGATAGAAATAGTTTTATCACATTCTTAATTTATCTGGTTTTGCCCCAGTATATAAATCTCTTTCTCAGACAGTATCTAATCACCTTCTTATTTTATCCTAGGAAGTAAGAATAGTGCAAAGACTATCAAATGCACAAATCTCCTGAAGGCGTTTTTCACTGGTGACTCAAGAACATATGTATTTGTTAGCAGGTGAGCAGGAGAACAATATCCACTTCATCAAGAAATGCCATAAAACCCCTATTCAACTTATGGGGAAATCCAGGGATATAGTCAGAATTGCTGCCCAAATATCTGAGACACAAAACAAGGAAGTTAAAAGCAGACATCTCTTAAATATACTATTGGATTAGAAAAGAAGAAAAAGATTAGAAACGGTGGTCTGTGACAGCATTAATAACTTTCTGAGCAGTTTGGATGATCCCCGAGTGCTTCCTCATTAGAAGTGGTGGTGAAGGATCATATTGGCAAACACATATTAGTTAGTGAGGTTCTATATTTGTGCCTTTGATTTGATCACATCCTATTCCAGAGCCTGCTTACAAAAAAAGCCACCTCCCCAGCATTCATTCATGAGTTGTGTCTACACTTTTTGACACGTAATTCATATCATCAGTGATTCCAACACATGCCTCTTATTCCAGTGGAAGCTGACCTGGGTCAGACATCAAGGATAAGATTGGGGGTTGTATATCTGAATAAAAATAAGATTTGAAGGTGGAAGGAACCCACCGTGTAGATCATAGGAAAGATCAGTTCAGTTCTAGGTGGGTTTCTCTAAAAGCAATTCTCCATCAATTTGTTCACATGGAAGCTCTGCTTGTGCCAGAACGATGACTCCTAATTAACTTGGGCTCTACACATGGAAGCGGGCTTCAGGACAAAGTAAATAAGGTGTGTGTAAGTGTAGCTAAGAAATTAAAAGACGCTTACTCCTTGGAAGGAAAGTTAAGACCAACCTAGACAGCATATTAAAAAGAAAAGACATTGCCAGCAAAGGTCCGTCTAGTCAAGGCTATGGTTTTTCCAGTAGTCATGTATGAATGTGAGAGTTGGACTGTAAAGAAAGCTGAGTGCTGAAAAATTGATGCTTTTGTACTGTGGTGCTGGAGAAGACTTTTGAAAGTCTCTTGGACTGCAAGGAGATCCAATCAGTCCATCCTAAAGGAGATTGGTCCTGAGTGTTCATTGGGAGAACTGATGTTGAAGCTGAAACTCCAATACTTTGGCCACCTGATGCAATGAGCTGACTCATTTGAAAAGACCCTGATGCTGGGAAGGATTGAAGGTGGGAGGAGAAGGGGACAACAGAGGATGAGATGGTTGGATGGCATCACTGACTCAATGGACATGAGTTTGGGTGAACTCCAGGAGTTGGTGATGGACAGGGAGGCCTGGCATGCTGCAGTTCATGGGGTCACAAAGAGTCGGACACACCTGAGCAACTGAACTGAACTGAAGTGTATAGCAAGTTGGGTCTTTGCATCTCAGCCAAATGATAGTAACCTCTGATGATGTTTGCTCATTTGACAAATATGAATTGAGCTCCTGTTATGTGTCTGTCATGGTAGTTAACTCAGTATTCAGTGCTGCACAAACGAAAACCTCAGGACTCATCGGACACACAGTTTTATGGGCATGATAGACAAAATCAGTCAACAAACAAATAAAACTCATAAATTCATAACTTGTGGTAAGTAAAGAGAAAGAATAGGGGTGGAGGAAGAATGGAGGGCAGGTCCCTCTGAGGGGGCACTTGCTCCAAGAGGGTGTTGAGGAGAGCTCTCTGTGAGGAGGTGATATTTCAGAGCGGTCCTGAAGAGGGGAAAGGAGAAGAGGAGCCAGCCCACCATCTACAGAACAAGGGAGAAGAGGAACAGAGAGTTCAGGAAGGGATGCTACTAAAAACACTGAACTACTAGCAGAATAGATAACTAGCAACCACAGTGCTGGAACGGTATCTCTGATGGCCAGATGCCAGTTTTATGTGTCAGTATACCTGGATGATAATAAAAATATTGAACTACTTACTAGTAGGGTAGACAACCAGTGCCCAGAGTGCTGAAACAACGTCTGTGATAGTCAGTGTAGCTAGTCTGACTGTAATGATAATAGTTCCCAGTGATGCAATTCAGGTGTTGCTGTGAAGGTGTTTTGCAGCAGTAATTAACATTCATGATCAGTTGATTTTGAGTAAAGGAGATATCCTATACAATCTCAGTGAGTTTGATTCAATCAGTCAAAAGGCCTTAAGAGCAGAACTGAAGCTTCTCAAAAGAAAAGTTCTGCTATGGACTGCAGCTTCAGTTCATTCTGACCCTTCTAGTCTGCCCTTCCTGCCCTACAGATTTGTGGCTTATCTTGCCAGACTCCACAACTGCATAACACAGATCCTTGCTATAAATCCCTTATTATACGTCTCCTGCGGGCTTTGTTTCTCTGGTTGAATCCTGACCAATGTAGGGTTTACAAGGCCTCGCATAGAGTCAGGCATTACTTCTTTAGGAGTGTGGAGATCTAGGACATTCCAGGAAAGGGGCTGGATGGATGCATGTGGGAGTGGGTAGGGACATGGGGTACTATCACTTCCCAAGGGGGTAGCGAGGTATTTCTGCTTTCATGACCAATGCAAGTGTATGAGAGTATGCTGGCTGAATATCAGCTAAGTTTTTCAAAAAGAGGGAAAAGAATGTATTTTGACCCTGAAGACAGAAAGTATCTGGAATATTCAGAGAAACTAAAAGGAGGGCAGAGAGGCTGGATACTGTAAGCAAGAGAGAGTGGAAGGAAATGAGGGAAGACAGGGCCAGGTGGTACAGGGCTGAGAAGTACAATGGCTCTTATCTAAAAGCTCAGTGGAGCATTGCAAACAACTGAGAGGGTGCGTCCTGGGTAATAAATTAGCCTGGGGCTATAGTGAAGCTAGACTCAGGAGGACACAGCGTGCCGAGGCAAGAGTTTATAGTGGTTTAGGTAAACATGACAACGGTGAAGACGCAGAGAAATGGATGGTTTCAAGATATATTTTGGAGATAACAATGTGAGTCATGGCTGATAAACAAAATAAAGCAAAACAAAACAGGAGAGGGAGCAGATGACCCCCCATTTCTGTAGGGGGTGATAAAGAGATGAGTATCTGTGAACGTCAGGGAAAGGCTTTGCAAGTACCAGTTGGTAATCCACTAAGTGTAGGGTGAGGAGTGGTGTTGTTTAGGGTTGGGGGTGTGACAAAAGAGCCTCTTGCACTGTGACCAGGCATCTTGTGATTCCGGGATGGGGATTTCACCTCCCCTTCAGATTTCCACTCATTCTTGCCCACACCCAGCCTTTGCTCCTCTAACCCATTTCTGTCTGCCTTGCATGTAAAGTGCTCGTTTCCCCACTGTGATTTCCATGTTGTTGTGAAGGAGTGTGTTGTATGTTTGATTGCTGGACTTGTTTCATGCTATGGAATTTTTGAGACACCGAGGTTGTTTCTATATGACTGCCAGAAATATTGGATCAGGTTCAGGAAATGTGTTTTGTCTTCATGCAAAATGAGTGAGGGACTCTTTGACATCTTCCAGAAGAATATTTTACGCTGAGGTTTTAAATACGCCTTCATTAATTCTCGAAAAAATTAGAAGCATAGGGTTAGTTGACATGGACCTGCTTAAGAAAAACATCAGTGAGGCCAACAAGATGATGTTTTTTAAGGGTCTGTGGCTATTATTGTGATTTATACTGAAATATTAAGTGTTACGTACTGAATTATGTCACTCTAAAAAAAAAAATGTGTTGGAGTTTCAACCCTCAGTACCTAAGAATGTAATCTTATATGGCGATAAGATTTTTATAGAGGTTATTACATTAAAACAAGGTCATTAGGAAGGACCTTAGTCCAATATGAGTGGTGTTTTCACAAGAGGGGAAATCTGAACACAGGTGTGCACAGAGGGAAGGCGAAGGGAAGAGGCAGAGAGAAGACGGCTGTCCACAAGCCAAGGAGAGGGGTCAAGAGCAGTCCTTCCCTCCCAGCTCTCACAAACAGACTACCCTGGTGACACCTTGAGCTTGAACATCTGTCCTCTAAACCATGAGACTATAAATTTCAGTCATCGAAGCTACCCAGTTTGTGGTTCTTTATGAAGGCAGCCCTAGAAGACTGATTTTGTTAAGTCTATATATTAAACATTCAAATAGATAGGCCAGTGCTTGGGCTAATCAAATTCAGCCTCTTTAACCGAGAATATCTAGATCAGTGCTGATTTAGAAAAGAAGTGCATTCATGTAGTGTTATTTTGCTGAATGACTTTAGATAAATGTTCTATAAAAATTGGCTTCATCTGATGTAAATTATATAATTACTATGTATGATTAAGGACATTTCTGGATTTTCTATATGGTCATACAGATCAACTCTGGTAGTGACGCTCTGTCGTTTTAGCGTCTGTTATCTTACAATGTTAAGATGAGTTTCTTCTTTTTTTTTGTTTTTCTTTCTCATGTTATTATTTGATGCAGCCCAGTGTCGTGGCTAATCATGTATACTGATTAGCCCCGTGGACTTAGGCAGATTCCTTTAACCTCTTGGCGCTTGTACTCCTTGAATGGTTGCTATGAAGAAAAATAAATAAATATAAAGTAATTAGAACAATGCTTCATGCATAATAAACACCCAGTCAATGTTACCTATTATTGTTACTATGAGCCAAGCATTATTCTAAGGGCTTTGCAACTCTAATGGACGGTACAAATAAAACACCCATTTATAGATGAGGCAGTTGAAGCCATAGAGAGGCTCAGGAGTGAGCAACTTAGGATCCAGAATTTACCTGGGCTGTTTAGAGGGCATTATCCTCACCAATATACAGTAAGTCCTGATGAAAAGTCTCAACAAAGCTAGCTACCTTTTATCCTATCCTTACATGTTTATTTCCCCAAATTAACTCTAGAATTTTCTAGAGTTCTAAAATGCTCTGGTTGAATTTCTACTGGTTGAGCTTTAAATTCATGAATTAACTTGGGTAGTATTGATATCACAGTACTTCTGTCTTCTTTTGTATCCCTCAACAACATTATTCTGTTTTTTATGCACACCCTTTTCTAAACGAATTCCTAAATATTTTATGTTTCTGTTATGTCAAATATTTCCTTTTTTCTTACCCTTTTGTATTTCCTAGAGAATGAAATTGAAGGAAAAATAAATCATTAAGTGTGAAATTACCTGATACATGCATTATTTTACACATTAAATCTCAATTAACCCTCACAAAACATTGGCTAAGTACAGCTCATTGCTTACTCTGTGCATGCACCTGCCTGGGCAGTGGCTTCATGTTGTCAGAAAAAGCACACAGCTGTTTTGCTTGAGTTGTTTCCAGACTCACAAGCAATCGTTCCCAATGGAATTTTGATGTTGCCTGGCAATTCTGTACATTTCTTCAGTCCTTGCCCTCTGCCTACTCTCCCTACACGACTATTAATACTGCAAATCTGTGCTTTTTAATCAAACTCCCAATACCTCTTCCCTGTCCTCCTTCTCATTTCTACTTATCTGAGAAAAAATGAAGAACTCAGAAGAGACCATCCACACCTTTTCCAATCCATCTACCAACTACCCGCCTGTGGTCCACACACTCCTCTTTCACTCCCGTTCCCCTGGATGCATTGCCAGGCTCTGACTTAGGCCAGCTCTCCTCTTTGTGTGCTAGGTCCATTACCTCTCACCTACTCTTGGGAATTGTTCCAATAATTCATTGTTCTTCCTCTGTCCTGCATCATCAATTTTCCCTTCTCCACCGGATCACTGTCAGCACACATAAAGCATACTGTAACATCTCCTGTACTGAAACACACACAAAAACAAGGAAACAAACTTCTTTCTACTCCACACTCTCCCTCCAGCAATCACAGTGTTTCTCTTCAAGGGACTGTGTATTTTTATTCTCTTTCTTAAGTATATTATAAATCTAAAGATGTTTATATATTAGATGGTTTTCCCTCTATTGCAGCTGCTATTCTTTTTTATTTTAATATTGTCCCTCTTTCTTCCACAGTGAGAGCCCTTTCAACTTGGCTCCTGTGTTCTTTTGATAATAACCCATTACTCTTTTCTAGTTTTTTTTTTAAGATGTTCTTGGCTCATTTCATGTATTTCCTGCCTTGGATTTGAATAAGCCTTTTCTATAATGAGCTTGGTTCTTTCATAGCAAATGGTACCTTGAGAACCACAATTTGGTGACCAGGGGTACTAATTACTACTAGTGTTTCACAACTTCTAGGCTTTTATAGTGAACAAAGCTAGGAAACGTGTTTTTGTTGTTGTTTTTTAAAGAGGAAAAAAATTATATCATGAGTCCATACTGCTTTTACAAATTCAAATGTAAGATTACAGACTTTTACTTGGCTTCTTTGACTTTTTATTTGTATCCCATTTCCTTAAATTGAAAAATTTTGATTCCTAGTAGTAATATTGACTTATTTATTTTTATCTCACAATATATAATTTTTACTTCAAAGACAAAATATAAATACTTTAAAAATAAAAATATAAATAATTAATATAAAATAGTAAACCAACATTAATACTAATGAGTGCAATTTAAGCTTTATCTGTCATTCATTTTGCTGTTCAGTTCACTTCAGTTGCTCAGTCATGTCCGACTCCTTGCAACTGCATGGACTGCAGCACTCCAGGCTTCCCTGTCCATCAGCAGCTCCCAGAGTTTACTCAAACTCATGTCCATCTAGTTGGTGTTGCCAACCAATCATCTCATCCTCTCTCATCCCCTTCTCCTCCTGCCTTCAATCTTTCCCAGCATCAGGGTCTTTTCCAATGAGTTAATTCTTCAGCTTCAGCATCAGTCTTTCCAGTGAATACTCAGGACTGATTTTCTTTGGGATTGACTGGTTGGATCTTTTTGCAGTCCAAGGGATTCTCAAGAGTCTTCTCCAACACCACAATTCAAAAGCATCAATTCTTTGGCCCTCAGGTTTCCTTATGGTCCAATTCTCACATCCATACATGACCACTGGAAAAACCATAGTTTTGACTAGATGGACCTTTGTTGGAAAAGTAATGTCTCTGCTTTTCAATATGCTATCTAGATTGGTCATAGCTTTTCTTCCAAGGAGCAAGCATCTTTTAATTTCATGGCTGCAGTCACCATCTGCAGTGATTTTGGAGCCCAAAGAAATAAAGTCTCTTACTGTTTCCATTGTTTCTCCATCTATTTGCCATGAAGTGATGGGACTGGATGCCACGATTTCAGTTTTCTGAATGTTGAGTTTTAAGCCAACTTTTTCACTCTCCTCTTTCACTTTCATCAAGAGGCTCTTTATTTCTTCTTCACTTTCTGCCATAAGGGTGGTGTCATCTGCATTTCTGAGGTTATTGATATTTCTCCCGCCACTCTTGATTCCAGCCTGTGCTTCATCCAGCCCAGCATTTCTCATGATGTACTCTGAATAAAAGTTATATAAGCAGGGTGACAATATACAGCCTTGACATACTCCTTTCTCTGTTTGGAAACAGTGTGTTGCTCCATGTTCAGTTCTAACTGTGGCTTCTTGACCTGTATACAGATTTCTCAAGAGGCAGGTCAGGTGGTCTGGTATTTCCACCTTTTGAAGAATTTTTCACAGTTCGTTGTGATCCACACAGTCAAAGGCATTGGTGTAGTCAATAAAGCAGAAATAGATGTTTTTCTGGAATTCTCTGGTTTTTTTGGATGATCCAATGGATGTTGGAAATTTGATCTTTGGTTCCTCTGCCTTTTCTAAATCCAACTTGAATATCTAAGTTATGGTTCATGTACTGTTAAAGCCCAGCTTGGATAATTTTGAGCATTAGTTTGCTAGCACGTGAGATGCGTGCAATTGTGAGGTAGTTTGAGCATTCTTTGGCATTGCCTTTCTTTGGGATTGAAATGAAAACTGACGTTTTCCAGTCCTGTGGCCACTGCTGCATTTTCCAAATTTGCTGGCATATTGAGTACAGCATTTCCACAGCATCATCTTTTAGGATTTGGAATAGCTCAACTGGAATTTCATCGCCTCCACTAGCTTTTTCATAGTGATGCTTCCTATGGCCCACTTGACTTCGCATTCCCGGATATGTGGCTCTAGGTGAGGGATCACATCGTCATCATTATCTGTGTCATGAAGATCTTTTTGGAATAGTTCTTCTGTGTATTCTTGTCACCTCTTCTTAATATCTTCTGCTTCTATTAGGTCCATACCATTTCTGTCCTTTATTGTGCCCATCTTTGCATGAAATATTCCCTTGGTATCTCTAATTTTCTTGAGGAGATCTCTAGTCTTTCCCATTCTATTGTTTTCCCCTGTTTCTTTGCACTGATCACTGAGGAAGGCTTTCTTATCTCTCCTTGCTATTCTTTGGAACTTTGCATTCAAATGGATGTATCTTTCCTTTTCTCCTTTACTGTTAGCTTCTTTTCTTTTCTCAGCTATTTGTAAGGCCTCCTCAGACAACCACTTTGCCTTTTTTCCTTTCTTTTTTGGGGGGAATGGTCTTGATCACTTTCTCCTGTACAATGTCACAAACCCTTGTCCATAGTTCTTCAGGCACTCTCTCTATCAGATATAATCCCTTGAATACTTCCACTGTATAATCATAAGGGATTTGATTTGATCTAGTGGTTCTCCCTACTTTCTTCAATTTAAGTCTGAATGTGACAATAAGGAGTTCATGATCTGAGCCCCAGTCATGTCCTGCTATTGTTTTTGCTGACTGTATAGAGCTTCTCCATCGTTGGCTGTAAAGAATATAATCGATGTGATTTTGGTGTTGACCATCTGGTGATGTCCATGTGTAGAGTCTTCTCTTGTGTTGTTTGAAGAGAGTGTTTGCTATGACCAGTGTGTTCTCTTGGCAAAACTCTGTTAGCCTTTGCCCTGTTTCATTTTGTATTTCAAGGCCAAATTTGCCTGTTATTATAGGTATCTCTTGACTTCCTGCTTTTGCATTCCAGTCCCCTATAATGAAAAGGACATTTTTTAGGGGTCTTAGGTCTAGAAGGTCTTATTGGTCTTCATAGAACCATTCAACTTCAGCTTCTTCAGCGTTACTGGTTGGGGAATAGGCTTGGATTACTCTGATAGCGAATGGTTGGCCTGGGAAACGAACAGAGATCATTCTGTTATTTTTGAGATTGCATCTGAATAATCATTTTGGAGTCTTTTGTTGACTGAGGGCTACTCCATTTGTTCTAAGGGATTCTTGCCCGTAGTAGTAGATATAATGGTCATCCGAGTTAAATTCACCCATTCCAGTCCATTTTAGTTCACTGATTCCTAGAATGTCGACATTCACTCTTGCCGTCTCCCGTTTGACCACTTCCCATTTCCGTTGATGTATGGACCTAACATTCCAGGTTCCTATGCAGTATTGCTCTTTACAGCATCAGACTTTACTTCCATCACTAGTCACATTCACAACTGGGTGTTGTTTTTGTTTTGGCTCCATCTCTTCATTTTTTCTGGAGTTATTTCTCCACTCTTGTCCAGTAGCATATTGGGTACCTACTGACTTGGGGAGTTCATCTTTCAGTGTCCTATCTTTTTGCCTTTTCATACTGTTCATGGGGTTCTCAAGGCAAGAATACTGAAGTGGTTGGCCATTCCCTTCTCCAATGGACCACGTTTTGTCAGAACTCTCCACCATGACCCGTCCATCTTGGGTGGCCCTACATGGCATGGCTCATAGTGTCATTGAATTAGACAAGGCTGTGGTCCATGTGATCAGTTTGATTAGTTTTCCGTGATTGTGGTTTTCATTCTGTCTGCCCTCTGATGGAGAAGGATAAGATGCTTATGGAAGCTTCCTGATGGGAGAGACTTACTGGGGGAGAATGGACTTGTCCGGATGGGCAGAGAGATCCAAGAAGTTGGAGTAGAAGGATGTGTGCTCATATTCTCCATGAGAACTCCAAAATTACAACTTGCCTCCGAACAACCATCAACAGGAGAATGTTGGATCCCACCAAGAAAATTATCCCACTTCCAAGGGCAAAGGAGAAAACCCAACAGACAGTACGGGTGGTGAAATCATGTTTAGAATCAAACCCCATACTTGCCAGTGATGCTTGGAGGGCTCAAACAAAATCTTGTGTGCACCAGGAGAACCCACAGAGACTGAGCCAGACCTGCTTTTGAGTGTTTGGGTGTCTCCTGCAGAGGTATGTGTCATCACTGGCCTGCTGCAGGGACAGGGGCTCTGGGTGAACCAGACCTGGGTATGGCATAAGCCCTCTTGGAGGAGATCACCATTAACCCCACATAAAGCCACCAGAATTTACATAGGACTGGGGGAAGAGATTCTTGGAGGGCACAAACAAAACCTCCTATGCACCAGGACCCAGGAGAAAGGAGCAGTGACCCTACAAGAAACTGACCCAAACTTGCCCACAGGTGTCCAGGATTATCCAGCAGAGGCATTCATTGGTGGTGGCCTGCTGAAGGGTTGGTGGCAGTGAGTGCGGCAGTGCAAGGGACCTTTTGAAGGAGGTCGCCATTATCTTCATTCAGTTCAGTTCAGTTCAGTCGCTCAGTCGTGTCCGACTCTCCGCGACCCCATGAATCACAGCACGCCAGGCCTCCCTGTCCATCACCAACTCCCGGAGTTCACTCAACCTCATGTCCACAGAGTCAGTGATGCCATCCAGCCATCTCATTCTCTGTCGTCCCCTTCTCCTCCCGCCCCCAACCTTTCCCAGCATCAGAGCCTTTTCCAGTGAGTCAACTCGTCGCATGAGGTGGCCAAAGTATTGCAGTTTCAGCTTTAGCATCAGTCCCTCCAATGAACATCCAGGATTGATCTCCTCTAGAATGGACTGGTTGGATCTCCTTGCAGTATAAGGGACTCTCAAGAGTCTTCTCCAACACCGCAGTTCAAAAGCATCGATTCTTCGGCGGTCAGCCTTCTTCACAGTCCAACTCTCACATCCATACATGACCACGGGAAAAACCATTGGCTTGACTAGACGGACCTTGGTTGGCAAAGTAATGTCTCTGCTTTTTAATATACTATCAAGGTTGGTCATAACTTTCCTTCCAAGGAGCAAGCGTCTTTTAATTTCATGGCTGCAATCAGCATCTGCAGTGATTTTGGAGCCCAAAAAAACAAAGTCTGACACTGTTTCCACTGTTTTTCCATCTATTTCCCATGAAGTGATGGGACCAGATGCCATGATCTTAGTTTTCTGAATGTTGAGCTTCAAGCCAACCTTTTCACTCTCCTCTTTCACTTTCATCAAGAGGCTTTTGAGTTCCTCTTCACTTTCTGCCATAAGGGTAGTGTCATCTGCATATCTGAGGTTATTGATATTTCTCCCGGCACATCCACCATAATTTGGCCTCAGGTCAAACAAAAGGGAGGGAACAGAGCCCCTCCCATCAACAGAAAATTGGATTAAAGATTTACTGATCATGGCCCTGCCCATCAGAACAAGACCCAGTTCTGAGTGGGAACCTCAGTCAGTCTCTCCCATGAGGATGCTTCCACAAGCCTCTTATCCTTAATCCATTTTGCTCTTAAAATGTATTTTACTAGAGATACACTAATGATGTTCTCTGAACATTACATTTAAAAGTCATTTGAAAGAATCGTCTGTGTGAGATCTTAATATGCATTTGGGCTCTTCCCCCTCACCCCCTGCATTATTTTCTAAAATTGTTTTAATCTAAATTTCTTCTCTTATAATTCTTTTTATGTATTATATTATATCAATATTTCAATTTCATTTCACTTAATTTGTTTTGAATTTTTATTTTATAATTATGTAAAACATTTAAATAGTTCAAAAGCAAAATTATGCATAAATTTGAAATTGTACAGGGCACATTCATGTAAGTCTAACTAGGATCCCGTCTGTTCTACGGTTTTTCCTTCCTCTAGCTATAGGTAACTATTTTATAGTTTTATTTTTGTCTTCTGTTGTTATTCTTTTTAAAGTATTAGCATTCCCTTACCTCTTCCACAAGTAGTATTTCATGATAGACTACAGTATAACACTGTTCCACACGTTGTTTATTAACTGAAACTGAATCCTGGAGATCTCCCTTAGTAGACAGAGATCTTTCTCACTCCTTTTTATACCTGCATAGCTCTCCAGCCTGGTGGGAGTTCATGGGGTCACAAAGAGTCAGATATGACTGAGTGACTGTAGACACACACACAGCATTCCAGCCACTGTTAATTTGCACTTAGATTCTTTCCAGTCTTGGCTTTTTCAAGTATTGCTGCAATGAAGACATCTTATGCGTCTATCATTTCCTTATTTTGTCAGATTATGTTTGAGATAGAGTCCTCAAGCCTATTCCTTTGTTTGAGATAGATTTATAGATTGAGATTTTGACGTTAAACAGGTGAGAATAAATAAATAAGTAAATAAACACACACACACACTATATATATGAATGGCTACTCATTCCATTCTTGTCTGGAGAATTCTGTGAACAGAGAAGTCTGGCAGGCTGTAGTCCATGAGGTCGCAAAGACTTGGACAGGACTGAGAGACTTTCATATATACATAAGTATATACACATATATGTTTCTCCATATCTTTGCAACAGAGTTTTTGGTTTTAAATTTTTAGGATTTCACTAAACTGATAAATGGTATCAGAATATGGTTTTATTTTGTATTTCTCTTATTGTGAGTGAAGTTGAACATATTTTCTCTGCTTTGTGTTTTGTTTGCTACATGCATTTCTTTGTCTGTGAGCTTTTCTATGTCCATTTTTCTCATTTTGCTATTAATTTGTTAGTTTTCCCCTAATGTTTACCATCATCTTTTGAGCATACACCATGTAATAGTCCTTTGCATCCATCAGTCTACCATTGCCTCCATTTAGCTAAACTCAGTGATTATTTGCTAGTCTTATTTGAGCTGTCAGCAACACTGGACACAGCTGATTTATTCCCTTCCTACTGGCACTGACTCAGCCTAGTTATACTCCCTCCCAGAAAGAGTTCAGCCAGTCTCATGGCCTTCAGTATCATCTATAGCCTGATGACTTTCCCGTGTAGACCCTCTATCCTGAGCTCTACCTCCATGTGCCTGCAGATCACCATCTCCCTCTAGATGGCCAAGTGCCATCTCAAAATTAACATGTCTTAAGTCCATCTTCTCTTTACACCCAGTCTCCCAAGGTTTTTTTTTTTTAATCCTTCTAGTGATGTGAACAAAGAATTTGAATTCATGTGTGACTCTTTTCTTTCTTTCAGTGAAAGTGAATGTGCTAGTTGCTCAGCTGTTGGACCCCATGGACTAGATAGCCTGCCAGGATCCTCTGTCCATGGAATTCTCCAGGCAAGAATATGGAATGGGTTGCCATTCACTTCTCCAGGGGATCTTCCTCACCCAGGGATCAAACCTGGATCTCCCATATCCCAGGCAGATTCTCTACTGTCTGAGCCACCAGGGAGAGTCTATAATCCAATCTCTCAGCAAAACTCATAGAATATTTCTTCAAATCATAACTGACTTGTTTTAATGATCATCTCTCCTAGGTTATTGCAAAATCATCTTAACTGGTCTTCTAACTTCCACTCTTACTGGCTTTATACTTTATTCCAACACGACAGCCAGAGTGATCCTTTTAAAATATAAGTCATTATGGCCCTCCTCTGCTCAAAGCATTGCTGTAGCTTCTCATTTTATTTAAAAAGAAGCTAACGTGGTGGGCTGCTGTCTATGGGGTCGCACAGAGTCAGACATGACTGAAGCGACTTAGCAGCAGCAGCAACGTGTTTATTTTATTTTATTTTTTTTTTATTTTTTGATGTGATTTTCTTTTTTATTTTTTTTTATTTTTCACATCCAGTACAATATTTCACTTTATTTATTTTTTTTTACATTTTATTTATTTTTATTTTTTTAATGTAATTAATTTATTTTTTATTGGAGGCAAATTATTTTACAATATTATATTGGTTGGTTTTGCCATACATTGACATGAATTTGCCCCGGGTTTACATAAGTTCCCCCTCCTGAACCTCCCTCCCACCTCCCTCCTCCCTTTATCCTCCCTCTGGGTCATCCCCGCATGCCAGCCCCGAGCATCCTATAACATACATTGACCCTGAACTAGTGATTCGTTTCACATATGACAACATACGTGTTTCAATGCCATTCTCCCAAATCATCCCACCCTCAGCAACGTGTTTATAGTGGTTACAAAACTTACAGGATATCCCCTGGGTCCCCTCCCTGGGCCCAATCTCACTCTTCTGCTTTGAGTCTGGTTTACTTCATTCCAGCCACATCACCCCTGAACTGTTATTCCAACACACTGAGTATGTTTTCCCTCAAGGCGATATGGCTTGCTATTTTTCTGGAATGTTCTTACCCCTCACTTTCTTCACATATGTGTTCAACTATCCTTTTACCAGTAATGCCTTCCCAGGTTACCTTATTTAAATACAAACCCATCTGCCCCTATCTCTTTGAGCTGGTAATACTAGTCCCATTCTCCATTTTTGTCTGTAATACCCAACATAATATATATTTACCATTTATTCATTTATTGTCCCTGTGTGTTCACTGGGATACAAACTCCGTGATGGCAAGAGTTGTCATTTTGTTCATTGCTGTATTCCCGGTGCCTTAAAAGAGTGATGAGCTCCAAGTAGCTGCTCAAATATTTGTTGAAGAAACCACTATGGTCACAAATGTTATCTTCATTTTCAACTTCAGAGACTGGGGCCCAGACAGTTTAAATAACTTTCCCAAGGTCTCACAAATGGAGTCGGGATCTGTGCTCAGGTACAGCAGGCTCCCAAGTGCTCCCTCCTTGTTTGGCCCTGTGCCACCTCTCAGGAGGAGGGCTTTGTATGTATAGTTTAATTTTGAGGAAACAGAGTACAATAGATAAATCTTCAGAGAATCTGGGCTCTGGTCCTAGCTTGGCCACTAAATGATGATGACATCCTGGGGAAGCAATTTAAGCTTTTTGGTTCTCAGTGATCACTTTAGTCTTGAGTAATCTGAAGATAAGAGAAATGTCTATAGTCACTTAAGTTTCTTCCAGAAAGCATAGTCTACAACCCATGGCATTTATACCAGGCTTAAGTGGATAATATACCCAATTCTTTAGTTCTTAAGGTAAAAAGTACAGAGAGATCTTACTTTAGTTTTGTTTGCTTTGGTTTAAATCCTTTTGCTAAATGAGATGGCAACATATAACAAGGGTTTCATTGTTTTTCTCTGAAGCTAAAGATACAACTGAGATGCAACTTAAAAAAAAAAAAAACTTGCTCCATATCCTTGTCAGTGTTTGATAGGGTCAGTCTCTCTCTGTCTCTCTGAAATAAGACATAATTTCCTATCACTGCCTTCAAAAGTTGGTACGTGTTTTAGAAAATCTGTAAATAATATATCATACCTTGCCAGAAGAAAGGTCTTTTACAAAATTTGTTTAAAATGTAAGCATGCGAGCATAGCACAGTAATTATAACTTGAAAAGCTTCTTTAAGAACATGTGGAAGATTAAAAAGACTATAAAGGTGACACATGTAGCAACAGATTGGCTGGTCTCTTGGCAGTTACTAGATTCTTTCTCTGTTCCCAGGTCTCCACTCTGCTAGTTTAAAACAGAGAGATGCTCACAGAGAAATCTCAGAACTGACAAGCTGGTTCCTGCCACCACTGGAGAGTGGCACTTGGAATTGAAATGTATTAGGTGAATTATAAAGGAAATGAATCTCATTTGTAGTCTCTCCAGTCTTTCAATTAAAGAAGAAAGAGCAAAAGCGCAACAAGCTGTCCTAGGCCCCATGAACTACAGCTGGCAGAAAGTGATTATTCTTGGAGCCTGTGCTAGTGCTCAGGGGCCAGGTATGAAACTAGCTGCAAACAGGCACACACAGTATTGAATAGCATCAAAGATCTTGGTGCAGTGATCGTGTTTTACTTTCAGAGAACTGCCTTCTTGTTCATTCTTCCTGTATTTGAGAGGGCCAAGTGGGAGCCTCTTCCTCACCTCGGTTTTAGAGTCTCTTTTGTGATTTATCCACAGTAGGGCTTCTGTTCTAGAATAATTTCTGGATGAACCTGAAGAGAAAAATCCTCTCACTTGTCCACTGCAATGACCCAACAGGTTAGGGGGATTTACACCATGTAAAATTAGTTTCTAAGCTCCTATTTCCTCACTGAAATTGTCACTGTTATCAATAACGCAGAAGCTAAGGGTGTCAGGCATTCAGTTTTGTGGATAATTGGTCAATTCTTTTTGTTTTCTAGTGAGCATCAGGATCACTGGTTCATATATTCAAAATTCAGATTCCTAGGCATTTCCCTTAGAGAGTACAAGATATTTAGTCTTGTATAGTGCCTAGGCATCTGCACTTATACAAGCAACCTAGGGGCTGGAGGTCAAACTGGAGGCACCCTTCTCCCAGACCCTGTATTGGCTTGGAAGAGGGGGTGAGAACCACTAAAAAACAAATCAAGAAGTCCCTCTCAGGTCTTCCTGGAGCTCAGTCCAAGTCCTCTCTTAAGAATGTATCTCTCTGACGTTTCTTTTCTCTTGCCAGTTGCTTCCAACATTTGGGCACTTGGAATTTTTATCTCTGCCCCTTTCTGCACATCAGCATACTTATGCAAAGTGGGACAGACGCCGCAGATTCC